>NC_056746.1:975035-1012111 GCF_019279795.1 Protopterus annectens
TTTAAAGTTTTTTTTGGATCTGAAAGGTTTGCCATTTATACTTCTTTCATAACCCTTATAGTTCCAGACATAGGAACATTTGTTTGAAATGTGTGGACAATTTTGACTCTGTCAAAGGCTTAGGCTCCCCCCATTGGAAGTTACAGTCCAAACGTCCTGAGTTCCATTTGAGTGAATGAGTAAAACTGTGGAAGAAATTTACTGACTTTTGTGCTTCGGGGGTCCGGTTACCCCCTTCCCATTACCTCCATGACTCGGGGAAGAGTCAGCATCTCCTTCTCATGCAGCCTCTGCCTCTCCTTTTCCTCAGCTTCCGGGGTAGCAGTTTCTCCTCAGCCTGTAGACATGTCATTTTCTCAGCTGCTTCTATTTCTAAATGCCTAGCCTCCAACTCAAGTCTCTTTAGCTCCTGATGGATTTTTAAGTCCTTTGCAGAAAGGTTGGGCTGTCCATTCTCTGAGTGTGGTACATCTCTACTGCCAGTCTGATCATCCGCCTGGTTGCTGCTTTGTGTTGCAGCTGTGACCAAAGCTGCATAATGTCTTCCTTAGTCAGGTTTCTATGCACAAGTCCCCTAGCCTGGCACATTTATTTATTTATTTATTTATTTATTTATTTATTTGCAGTTGGTTTACCAGGATAGTCCATTGGGCCAAAAGAACCCTACTTCAATGGAGTCCTGGGAGAAAAGCTCCAGCACATAAAAAACTGAGTTACATACACAAGATAGCTAACTATTATTAAATTATACAAGTAGTGGGTAAAACATTTAGTTCAAAAGTCAAGAAGTATTCAAAAATACAATAAATGAATATTAATGTGATGTAGGTGAGCTGAGACAATAAGGTGATAACATAGCAGAGTTGTGTTGGAGAAGGAGCACAACATTACATTACAGTGTAATTATTCAGAAGGAAACAAGCTTTGTTAGGTAAAGTTGAGCCTCAATGCATACAGGAGGTAGGATGACATATATTTATGAGGGGTGGGAGCAAGAACAATCCCATTGGGACCTAAGATGTGAATGAAGAGATTTTTTGAATAGGTAGTGATTAGAGGTGGTACGGATGGATGGTGGGAGTGAGTTCCAGAGCGGAAAGGTTAGAGGATAATAAGTGTTTACCTGGGGGGTGAGATGGTTTATGGACTTCTAGTAGGTTTTGATTGTTGGACCTTAAGACTCTATTTGGAAGGTGCATTTTGAAGGCAGAAGACAGAGAGGGACAAAGAGAGGGTTGAAAATAAGCTTATGAGCTAAAGTCAGCTGTATATAGTTAAGATGATTAGGTAGTTCGAGCCAATTTAGTTTTGGAGAGGGGAACAGTGGTGGGTGGATGACCTATGGCTATTAGCAATTTGGCAATTTTGTTATAACAGGAGGAGAGCTGGCTTTTAGAGAGGACTGAAGATTAGTCAGTAATGGAGCACCGAGAGAAGAGAGGGAATGAGAAAGGAGGAAGCGAGAGTGGTTTTGGAGGAACTAGTAAGATACTGATTTTGGGTAGAGCATACCTAGTTTTTGATGTGTTTTCTTAATATTTAGTTGTAGATGGGAGTTGAATTTAAGTTGATTGTCAATTAGAACACCTAGTAGCTTGGTTTCAGATACAATTTCCCAAGGGTGAGTTGTTTTGGCTGGTAATTGAGAAAGAGTTTGTGTAAAAAGAAGTAGATTTGGAGGGTAAATACCATTAGTTTTGTTTTGGAGGTGTTGAGTGCCAAGTGATTTATTTTCATCCAATGCTCAGTAATTGAGAAAGCTTCCTGAGTCAGTTTTGGAGAAGAGAAGGTGGCAGAGCAGATAATTGTAGAATCGCTGCATATTGGATGATGTTTGCAAGTGGGATGGATTTGTGGAAGTCATTTATAAATATATTAAAGAGGATAGGACCAAGAATAGATCCTTGGGGAACTCCAGTGGGGTAGTAAGGAAAGAGGAAGTGGCCTTTTTCCATATTAGGGCGGTGTCTGTTTGATAAATAACTGGAGAACCAATTTATGGAGGTGGGAGAGAGGTTAAGTTCTGATAGTTTGGATAGGAGCAGGCTATGTGAAATAGTATCAAGGCCTTGGAGAGGTCTAGTAGTAAGGTGGAAACAATGTGGCGGGTGGGTGCTCTATTAACCGTCTCAAGAAAGGACAGGAGGGCTGTCATGGTGCTATGATTTGGCCTGAACCCTTTTTTAGGGGTTAAAAGGTTGTTATCTATGAGGTGTGGTAGGAGTTGAAGCTGGATACACTTTTCCAGGATTTTAGATATAGGGAGAGGATAGCAATAGGGCAAGTTATTGATATTGCAATTGTTGCCTCCTTTATGGGGGGGATGATGAAGGCTTGCTTCCATAGTAGAGGTACTGTACATTCATGGATGGAGGGGTTGATTAGAATGCTGATGGGATAGGCAATTGTTTCCCGCGCTATACTTAGGAAATAAGAGGAATGTTGTCTGGGCGTTGGTGCATGGCTTTAGTTTCTGAAGGAGTTTCTTTATGGTGGAAGTGGGGATAGGTTTAAATGAGAATAGAGAAACGTTGGGAGAGAGAAACTTGAGGAAGATATGGGTAAAGAGGGGGTTAGAGTAGTGGAAGAGGTGGAAGATCGACAGTGAGAAGATGGGAATGTGGTGGAAGTGGTGATGACGGAGGGTTATTTGCAGGAGAGATTGGGGGTGTATTAGGTGAAGAGGAGGGGTGTGAAGGAGGATGTAAGTTTGCTAATAGAATCGATGAAAAATGAGTTGAACTGTGTAGCTAGATCTAGGTCTGGGCTATTTGGGTCTGGAGTTGGGGGTGTGTGGTTTACTGGGGTTTAGGAGGGTGGAGATCCCCTTCCAGAATTTTTGTGCGTTAGTTTTATTGTTGTTTTGGAGTGTAAAGAAGTATCTTTGTCTGGAGATTATGAGCTTTTTACTTTTTTTAAAGGGGTTTTTTAAGCAATATGTTGTTCTGGGGTCTTATTTCTCAGATAGAGTCTCCAGGCTTTGTTTCTAAGGTGCATGGTAGATAGTGTGGTTTTGGTTAACCAGGGGGCAGAGTTTGTTTTTATTCTTTTTGTTCTTATACGGCCTTGGGAATCAAGTATTTCTAAGAAGGTAAGGTTAAAGTGAGCAACTCGTCTTCTAAAGGTAGTGTCTTTAGAATGTTCCAATTTACTGCTTTTAGAGAATATATGAAGGTTGATGGGTTAAAATTTTTGTTTTGGTAGTGATGATATTATGGGGAAGAGATGCAAGGGGGGGCGAGTGAAAATTGGCAAGTGATCACTAAGAGGGTCGGGAAGAGTACCACTGTCAGAGAAATAGTGGGGATGTGACACTAGAATCCAGTGAAGGATGGTGCCACAAGAGGGGTTTGGTGATGGGGTGTAATAGTATTGATTAGTTGGGAAAACTTAAATAGGTTGATATTAAGAGGGTTGTTTGAAGACTGGATGGAGGCCCAGTTGATATTTCGTCCCCTAAGATTATGGTTTCATTGCTGATATTGTTAGAGAGCCATGAGAGGATGTTTTCAAGTGTGGAAATATTATCCCTGGGGAATGTAAAGGGATGCTAAACAGATGTATTTGTGCTTGTTGACTTGTAGGAGAGTGAGGAGTACTTCAGCATTATTAAATTTAGGAGTAGGTTTATCATAGGGGTAACTAGCAAGGAAGAAGAATATAGGAGAGCAACTCCCCCCCTTTTTTTGGGTCCTGTCTTTGAATGATTGAGTAGCTAGGTGGAGTAATTTCAGAATCTTTTATAGATGGTTTTAACCATGTTTCTGAAATAGATAGTATGTCAGGTTTGTTATACATGCGCCATGCATGAGGGGGAGGGACTTTGTTGCCAATACTTTGTGAGTTTAGAGAGGTAAAATATATTGGCCTGTGTGAGGAGGAAGAGGTGGAGGCCAGGGTTGGGATGGATGTCACCAGATAAAAGGCTGGTGATGAGATGAAAGATTGGGTTAAAAAGGTGATTGAGTAGAGTAAAGAAATGATTAGGATCTGTACTGGTGATCAGAGGGTCATTAGGTACTATGGGGATAGGGTTCCTTAGAGCATAGAAAAGTTTGAATCAGAATGTTAGAAGTTGTGTTATTGGGTATAGGTGGGGAGAAATAGGAGAGTGAAAGGGTGAGAGAGGGAGTTTAGGTGGTAGGTTGTATGATAAAGTTGTGAATGGAAAGAAGTAGGAGGTTGGGTAAGGTAATAAAGATATGATAGTTTAATAGATAGTAATAGTAAAATAGAGATGGATGGGGATTTAAAGGCATGACTGTAAGTAACTTGCTTAAGTGTTATGGTTGTGTTATCTATGTTGTATGTTTATTGTGTAGTGGATAAAGAGAGTATTGCAGTGTAGAGTAGAGTAAAGGCAGTAGGAGTAGTGCTAGGGGTGAGAGTTAGAAATGAAGTGACTATTATAGGTTAGCTGTAGGTGTGGTTACAATTGGATGATAGGCTGATAGGGGTGTGTTTATTGTGTGTGATTGGTGTAGGGAGGAAGTGGGAGTGGTAACAAGAGGGATATAGCTAGAGGCACTAGGGGGGGGGGGGTTTGGGGGCAGGGTAGGGGGGCGGAGTGAGCCCAGGGCTTAAAAAAGACAAGGAGTCCTGAATCCAAGAAGACAATCAGTGGAAAAAAGAGACAAGAGAGGTGACTGTAGAGGTGGAAAGTATAACAGGGAGGTGAGACGCTTAACAGTGGGAGATATAGGATGCTTAGAGGGGTGGGTATAGATATTAGACCCTTAGGGCACAGTAAAACTATTAAGACACAGGGTTTAACTAGAGCTAGGAATCTAGTAAAGGTGTGCTAGTAGAGAAAAGCTATAGTGAAGAACAGAAGGTGTAGCTAGTAAGATATAAAGGGGAGAGTGAGGATATAAGTTAGACAGCAAGTAAAGAGGGCCACCTAGTGGGCAGAGACCTGAATTACAGAGTATGCCACAGCTGAGGTATTTCCAGGCTGAAGGGGGAAAGAGGAGATGGAGGAGAGGAACCAGTATAGATTTGGACTAGCAGGATAAAAAAATGGAAAATAGAGTGAGAGATAGGCTAGAAGTGGGGATATGACAGACTGCTATGGGGGGGGGTTGGCTGCCGGGCCACACTCGAGGGCTCACCTAACCTGGCAGAGTAGTTAAGTATTTTATGGATACAGTCTTAAGTTAACTCTAGCAAACATACTTTCTGTTTCAGTGTTCCAGGGTGTACTCTCAGGGAGCTGGTAGGTGAACTACTTTACACTGAAAGTGATACCATGTGTATCAAGGCAGGGCAGTTTCAGGCAGTCAGGGTTAGAACTAGGAACTCAGAGTTTCTGTTTCAGTGTTCCAGGGTGTACTCTCGGGCAGCTGGTAGGTGAACTACTTTACACTGAAAGTGATACCATGTGTATCAAGGCAGGGCAGTTTCAGGCAGTCAGGGTTAGAACTAGGAACTCAGAGTTTCTGTTTCAGTGTTCCAGGGTGTACTCTCAGGGAGCTGGTAGGTGAACTACTTTACACTGAAAGTGATACCATGTGTATCAAGGCAGGGGAGGTACAGGCAGTCAGGGTTAGAACAAGGAACTCAGAGTTTCTGTTTCAGTGTTCCAGGCTGTACTCTCGGGGAGCTGGTAGGTGAACTACTTTACACTGAAAGTGATACCATGTGTATCAAGGCAGGGCAGTTTCAGGCAGTCAGGGTTAGAACTAGGAACTCAGAGTTTCTGTTTCAGTGTTCCAGGGTGTACTCTCAGGAGCTGGTAGGTGAACTACTTTACACTGAAAGTGATACCATGTGTATCAAGGCAGGGCAGTTTCAGGCAGTCAGGGTTAGAACTAGGAACTCAGAGTTTCTGTTTCAGTGTTCCAGGGTGTACTCTCAGGAGTTTAGGTGAACTACTTTACACTGAAAGTGATACCATGTGTATCAAGGCAGGGCAGTTTCAGGCAGTCAGGGTTAGAACTAGGAACTCAGAGTTTCTGTTTCAGTGTTCCGGGGTTTCTCTCAGGAGCTGGTAGGTGAACTACTTTACACTGAAAGTGATACCATGTGTATCAAGGCAGGGCAGTTTCAGGCAGTCAGGGTTAGAACTAGGAACTCAGAGTTTCTGTTTCAGTGTTCCAGGGTGTACTCTCAGGGCTGGTAGGTGAACTACTTTACACTGAAAGTGATACCGTGTGTATCAAGGCAGGGCAGTTTCAGGCAGTCATTTCAGCCAGCTGGCTCCTTGTCAGCTTTCCACTCTTCTGCTGACATGCTGCCTGCTCTACCTGACTAACTAAGCTAACAAAAGAAATTAAACAATTGTGATCTGAACTCTGAGAATTCACCACATGGCTGACTTAGAGTACTAAAACACCTTCAGTGATCACTGTACACAAGCTACAGGAATTCACACTACCCACAACACTACAAGCCAATTAGTATTTCCCAAACCCAAATTTAAATTGGGGGTGGATATCCCACCCCTGCCAAACAATTAATATGTGACACCCGTGCACTGTCTCAGCAATCAAGGAGCCTCATTCCTCACCACTAACACCAGTGAGGGGCATTCATATAGGGAATGGATAATAAAAAAACACCCAGTAAAGTACAATTTCTCTTAAGAGCACACATAGATCACAATCAGACTGGGGCTGGTTTCTCCCTTTCTCTCCAGGTCCCCAATAAGACTCCCCACTGGCACAGCTATAGGGCCCAGATCTCAGTTTAGTGGGCAAGCTAAAACCTCCAGTACCCTCTCTGTCCAACCAGTGCTTCATGTCCCTGACCAAGTAGCTGACAAAAACACACTTTGAGATAGGAGGTATGTACAACCACACAGACACCCCTGGAGAAGGCTGGCACAGGTTCTCCAGCTGTGACCCTTTTACTGTGACTATATGGTAGAAATCACTGCCACCACCCACTAATATTTACCAGCTACTCAAAGGCCCTTATGAAAGGGCGTCCAATTATACTGTGCAATGCTATTATCCAAATGGTAAGTGCAACTGAACAGTCAAGGCTTATTTGGAGTGACTTGGACAGTATCACTATATACATGTAATGTACTCTAGAGCTTAAATTATCTCTACACAAAACAGCCACAGTTGATAGGTTTAAAATATTTAATAATAAATAATAAAAACACAAGACAATACTTCTTACTACACAGTGCTAGTCAAGAGTTCAGAGATCACAGGAAAATGCTTAAAATAATACAGTAGAATAGCCCTGACATCAACACAGAAAAACACTTAGTCTAATCCTCCTATTTCCTAGCTATTTCTAAGAGAAACACTAAGATCCTACTTACATACAGACACAGGCAGAGTGGTGAGTTGGATGTTCTCAAGACAAATGCTCAAATGCTCTCATCCTTTCTGTCCTTAAATTGATAACACAGTACCACTGATTCATTTCAGATTACATCATTTCTTTCTGGCTCCCAGACTAACAGAACTCAGAGGTTAATAGCCCTTTTGATCTTGCAGCTGGTCAGGAAGCCAGAGCAATAAAAGAAATTATACATGCAAATTCTAGCAATTAACTCTGGTCTCAAAACAATAGCCAGAATTTCTAATTCTAGACATCTTGCCTCCAAGCCCTAAGATCAAAGACAGTCATAAAATGCTTGACTTAGATTTCTTACAGCAGAGTTTACTATTATTAGATTTTTGCAGTTCCACATTTAACACCATTTTTACCCATTTAAGAGAGCAAGCCTGTGGCTTATATTAATATTTACAAATGACAGAATTATCTACAAAATTCGATCTAGCTAGGTTGGCAGCCTTCATCTATCTTCACAAACCCTATAAGGGGCATGCCTAATAGGCCTTTGGGGTCCTGTATCTACCTGTGCTACACCAGGTGGTGCCCCCTCATTTCCCAGTGACATGTCCCCAAACTCGTGTAACACTGCTCGGTTTCCGAACCAGGGTAGGAGATAGCTGCTGGGCCATTGCTCCCCCTTCCACTAATTGTCAGACCGAGCCTCACTGAGGAGATCAGTCACCAGATCTCCCTCAGATTCTTCTGAAATCCACTGCAAATACTCAGCACAAGCACCTCCCTATCATGGTAAGGTTTCATCATGTAAATACAGTACAATTGTTGCCCCTGCCTCCTGCCTAGCAGTTCTACCATATATGAAAACAAGGAGCACAACTTTTGCTGAAGCCCCCTCACCAAAACCAAACAATGAAGTAAATACAAAGTGAGAACAGACACCACGAGGAATACCTTTAAAAGGATTTCAATCTCCCAACATGAAAAAAATAAGTATCAAAATTCCAACAGGCAATATCAAACAAAGGTCCAGTAAATTTCGTCAAAAAAAGCTTAATGAAAAAGGTAGAAAAAGTTTTTTACAACCCGCTTCATCAGATACAGTCACATAGATTCACTCACTCTTAAATGCAAAATACAGAACATTTTGGGGCTCATTAGTGTAATTGCTAACCTATGCATCAATCAGTCAAACACATTAATTTTGTATTGCATTTTTGTAACTTAGTAACAAAGCACAGCCTTAACTGTTTACTATACCTAGAAAACGCCATCCCAAAACAACAAACCATGGACATTTAAAAATCACATTGTTTGATAAACACAACATCCTGCTACATTAATAAACTCTTACGGCAATGCAACGTTCAAAAATAACAAATGTGCATAAAATAATATATTTGCAATTCTTTGGGAGTCCCTAATGTTCCGATCAGCGGAATATGGTACCTGTCAGATTCCTGCTGAAGATCTCACCGGCTCATTTCCCAAATAAAGCATTAGCTTATAAAATAGCCTCGGTCCATCGGAAACTTCAAGGATTAAATATATTGTGCAACAAGACCCAATATCAAAACCCTAATCATAGGGGCGTACTATTAGCACACATCACTGTGCATCAAGTACTGACCTGCAGATGACAGTAGAAGTATGCCTCTGGGTCCTAAAGTTCATGTACTGTGATAAAACACGATCTCACTTAATAGTCTAATCGATCTAACATCATAAGAAAAAAGCGTAAACGGTTGAGATCTCAGCTAAAATGTGTAAAAAAATCAAAAGAAAAGAGGGCATAATAAGGACATGTTATATTGTACTGAATGAAACATAATCTTAAATATACTAATAATCTAACTATTCAGTATAGAAAACTGGTGAATATTATCAATACCCCTCCATATAATACAAAATCAATGAAAAAAAACATGTCATAGAAATAGAATTACATTTATGTTTTATTATATAAAAAAACTTATATGAAAATTATGAAAGATATCTTCATAAAACGTTCATTCCATGGAATAAACCTAAGTATAGCATATAATTTAACCCAATAGAAACAGATTCTAATTAAAGAAAGAATAGCTTAAAAGCATGTATTCATGTAAATTTGCATGCTGAACAAAAAACATGACAAACCTGTAAAGGTATTGTCACCTACTGACACTGGGTTTACATAATGGCAAGTGTACCAGAATGGGGAGCAATAAGAATACAGCTAACTGCTAACTCAGGAAACTATTTTCTTCCAGCCAATATGGGTTTCAATGGAACACAGCCATTTAACCCTGGTGATAAATGTGCTGCCAATTTCAAGATCCAGTGAAGTTCACCCCAGATCATTGCTAATGTCCCCCCCTCTTACCTTCTTAGTTATTATTTGTAAGACTCTAAAAGTGAATGAATGCATGTGATACCCCACATGCCTAGCAATTTAGTTTCATCCAGTCTAGTGATGTCATACTGGTGATCATAAATCCCCTCAGTCTCCTTTTGGTCAGACCTACATAGAATGCTGTACAGGGGGAGCAGGTGGCTAGATACACCACATTTGTTGTATTACAATTGGCATAATGGCTGGGTCAAAAAACATAGTCCATATGTGGATGTTGGAATATTTGTGTCTTACTAAGGTAGTTACACCTAGGACAATTATGACAAGGATATGTGCCCTTACTCACTATGTCCCCAAGTAACAACATGCTAGGTTGCTTCACATTTGTCACCTGCTTATCATTGCAAAGTAGCATCTTTAGATTCTCACTGTTCTTATAGCAGAACCTCGTGTCACCCCCACATCTCTAACCTGTTCATTCACAGTTTAGACACTCCAGTTCTTTCTTATAACTTGTCTAATCCTTTCCACATCACTAGTATATTTGATGACATAGTCCATTCTGTGGCCATTAAGTTTAGAGTATCCACTGTTACCCATATTGGTTGGTTTGATATGCAGCCCTGCTTCACCCTTGGTTACAGGTTGTGTCTCCCCAATAATTTCTAATCTTATTCTCCTAACCATATCCATATTATAGCCCCTAGCTTTGAATAGAAACTCCATCTTTTTCGCTTCATTCATCATGTCACATCTATTCTTGCATAGTCTCGAAATCCTTATGAACTGGCTTCTCACTATGCCTGGGAAAGTATGTGGTGGATGCATGCTATCTGACACCAGTATGGCATTCCTCCATACTGTCTTTCTATAGAGTGTAGATGTAACTGTCCCTTCATCAGTCAATCTCAATGTAACATCTAAAAAATTGATCTGTTGATATGAGCATTCCATAGTAAACCTTAGGAAGTCCGTAGTGGTTTCTAGATATCCTAAGAAATCGACAAAACTCTCAACCCCAAACCTTCCCACACTATTACTATGTCATCTACAAACCGCGATAATATTTCATGCTTTTGTATGACTCATGTGGAAACAAAATAACTTCCCCCACCAATACACCACTAAATTGGCGAGTATTGGAAAGGAGTGCCCATGGCCACTCCCCATGCCTGCAGGAAGTATCTATCTCCAAATAAAAAGACATTATTATGGAGGACTATATGCAATAACTGACAGATGAGTATGACCCTGTCATTAGAAAGGTAGTTTCTTTTGTAACAATTCCCTAATGTATTGTATGCGAACTTCATTGGGGATGGAAGTGAACAACTTCTCTACATCCATAGTAATCAAAAGGTATTGAGTCTTGGTCATGTCCAAACTTAAATTATTAAGACCCTCGAGGAGAGGGGATCTTTTAAGATGGTGCAGCTGTTGTCAACAACAGGTCATAGAACATGGTCCAGGAAGGTGGATATATGTGAAGTTACCCAACCTTCCCCTGACACTATGGGTCTCATAGGTATTGGCCATACTTCTTTATGGATTTTAGGAAGCCCTTTCATTATCGGTATGACCGGATGAGATTTCAAAAAATACTCCCATCCTTCTTTGCTTAAACAATGGCAAGACCTGAACATCAACCTAGGTTTTGACTATGTGAAATTACTACTCAAATACTTTTTACCATTAGAAACTGAGCTTCGTAACAAGAATGATATGGCCTACAAGAAGCTAACAGAATGTTTTACTTCTGACTATTGCAGAGACAAGCTTTGTTCGGTCTTTGCACAAGTAAAGTCTTTTAGTGATAGACTGGGTAAAACTAAACAACGTAAGCTAACGAGGGATTTTTTGGGACTTCCAGAATGGCCATGTGTTCGTTTGGCCAAGGGGACAGGAGGATCGCCCCACATTTCCATCAGATGCCAAGACCACCAATACCATAGGGAAAGAAACTGGACCTTTGAATACGTTGCCAATGGCAGCTAGTAATACCTTCTCCAATACACAGGCTGATGTGTCTTATACTAGGGTCAGTAGTTTGGACCCTATTGATATTTCCAACATAGACACACCTCCTCCTAACCAGGAAGCCCTACAGGGGCATCGCAATCCAGGAGCCAAAAATTAACAACACTTTGGGAGCCCCCCTTTTTTCCTTATCGAAAGAAACCAGTTCAACAACAAAGGGGTTGGTCCAACGACAGGGGCCAAGGAAAGCAAGTGTTCGGAGGAAAAATGGACCCAGCAGAAAGACCAGATACTGACTTCTTTGGTCTATAATTTTTCAAGTACTAGCCTTGACAGTCATTTGCTTAGCCTTCTTGACAGAGGGCTTACTTTTGTTCCAGCAGCTCGATCCACTTTAGAAGAAACCTTGATTGATTTGAGAATGTTCTGCAGGTTTGCTTAAAGCTGCTTTTTCCTAAAGACACAGATAATGACAGTACCAATAGACTTCCATTCCCCTTCAGGAATAAAAGTACTTTTATGCCACCACCACATCCAATGGTGGAATGCTTCATGGATTTATGTGAGAAGGACTTTTATGCATTGTTTTCAGATAGGGCAATTAAGAAAGGAAGGTTCCATAATCTCAATGTCAATGAAAATCTTGCTTTAGCTAATCTAAAGAAAGAGAAAAGGATAATAGTGAAACCTGCTGACAAAGGGGGGGGAGTTGTAGTCATGGACACTGATGAATATGTGAAATGTATGGATTTGTTGCTATCTGACACTAAGACATATGTAAATATATCTGTTGAGCAAGTGTCCACCATTATTCAAACAGTAAATGATAATATCTATGACTTGCCGTTATGTAGACAGATCAGTATGGAATTGTATGAGTATTTTTTGAAATCTCATCTGGTCATACCGATAATGAAAGGGCTTCCTAAAATCCATAAAGAAGTATGGCCAATACCTATGAGACCCATAGTGTCAGGGGAAGGTTGGGTAACTTCACATATATCCACCTTCCTGGACCATGTTCTATGACCTGTTGTTGACAACAGCTGCACCATCTTAAAAAATAGACCCTCTCCTCGAGGGTCTTAATAATTTAAGTTTGGACATGACCAAGACTCAATACCTTTTGATTACTATGGATGTAGAGAAGTTGTTCACTTCCATCCCCAATGAAGTTGGCATACAATACATTAGGGAATTGTTACATAAAGAAACTACCTTCTCTAATGACAGGGTCATACTCATCTGTCAGTTATTGGATATAGTCCTCCATAATAATGTCTTTTTATTTGGAGATAGATACTTCCTGCAGGCATGGGGGGGGGCCATGGGCACCCCTGTGCCAATACTTCCCCAAATTTTGTGGTGTATTGGTGGGAGAAGTTATTTTGTTTCCACATGAGTCATACAAAAGCATGAAATATTATCGACGGTTTGTAGATGACATAGTAATAGTGTGGGAAGGAGGTTGAGAGTTTTGTCGATTTCTTAGGATATCTAGAAACCACTACGGACTTCCTAAGGTTTACTATGGAATGCTCATATCAACAGATCAATTTTTTAGATGTTACATTGAGATTGACTGATGAAGGGACAGTTACATCTACACTCTATAGAAAGACAGTATGAAGGAATGCCATACTGGTGTCAGATAGCATGCATCCACCACATACTTTCCCAGGCATAGTGAGAAGCCAGTTCATAAGGATTTGAGACTATGCAAGAATAGATGTGACAAAGAAAAAGGGGAACAAGATGGAGTTTCTATTCAAAGCTAGGGGGTATAATATGGATATGGTTAGGAGAATAAGATTAGAAATTATTGGGGAGACACAACCTGTAACCAAGGGTGAAGCAGGGCTGCATATCAAACCAACCAATATGGGTAACAGTGGATACTCTAAACTTAATGGCCACAGAATGGACTATGTCATCAAATATACTAGTGATGTGGAAAGGATTAGACAAGTTATAAGAAAGAACTGGAGTGTCTTAACTGTGAATGAACAGGATAGAGATGTCGGGGGTGACACCGAGGTTCTGCTATAAGAACAGTGAGAATCTAAAGATGCTACTTTGCAATGATAAGCAGGTGACAAATGTGAAGCAACCTAGCATGTTGTTACTTGGAGACATAGTGAGTAAGGGCACATATCCTTGTCATAATTGTCCTAGGTGTAACTACCTTAGTAAGACACAAATATTCCAACATCCACATATGGACTATGTTTTTAGACCCAGCCATTATGCCAATTGTAATACAACAAATGTGGTGTATCTAGCCACCTGCTCCCTCTGTACAGCATTCTATGTAGGTCTGACCAAAAAGGGGACTGAGGGATCGCATTTATGATCACCAGTATGACATCACTAGACTGGATGAAACTAATGCATTAGCTAGGCATGTGAAAGAGTATCACATGCATTCATTCACTTTTAGAGTCTTACAAATAATAACTAAGAAGGTAAGAGGGGGTGACATTAGCAATGATCTGGCGAAAGCTGAACTTCACTGGATCTTGAAATTGGCAGCACATTTATCACCAGGGTTAAATGGCTGTGTTCCATTGAAACCCATATTGGCTGGAAGAAAATAGTTTCCTGAGTTAGCAGTTAGCTGTATTCTTATTGCTCCCCATTCTGGTACACTTGCCATTATGTAAACCCAGTGTCAGTAGGTGACAATACCTTTACAGGTTTGTCATGTTTTTTGTTCAGCATGCAAATTTACATGAATACATGCTTTTAAGCTATTCTTTCTTTAATTAGAATCTGTTTCTATTGGGTTAAGTTATATGCTATACTTAGGTTTATTCCATGGAATGAACGTTTTATGAAGATATCTTTCATAATTTTCATATAAGTTTTTTATATATAATAAATTTTACATAAATGTAATTCTATTTCTATGACATGTTTTTTTAATTTCATTGATTTTGTATTATATGGAGGGATATTGATAATATTCACCAGTTTTCTATACTGAATAGTTAGATTATTAGTATATTTAAGATTATGTTTCATTCAGTACAATATAACATGTCCTTATTATGCCCTCTTTTCTTTTGATTTTTGTACACATTTTAGCTGAGATCTCAAGCGTTATCGCTTTTTACTTATGATGTTAGATCGATTAGACTATTAAGTGAGATCGTGTTTTATCACAGTACATGAACTTTAGGACCCAGAGGCATACTTTCTGTCATCTGCAGGTCAGTACTTGGACAGTGATGTGTGCTAATAGTATGCTGCCGACGGTATGATTAGGGTTTTGATATTGGGTCTTGTTGCACAATATATTTAATCCTTGAAGTTTCCGATGGACCCAGGCTATTTTATAAGCTAATGCTTTATTTGGGAAATGAGCCGTGAGATCTTCAGCAGGAATCTGACAGGTACCATATTCCCCTGATCGAACATTAGGGACTCCCAAAGAATTGCAAATATATTATTTTTATGCACATTTGTTATTTTTGAACGTTGCATTGCCCGTGGGTTTATTAATGTAGCAGGATGTTGTGTTTATCAAACAATGTGATTTTAAATGTCCATGGTTTGTTGTTTTGGGATGAAGCGTTGCTAGGTATAGTAAACAGGGGTTTAAAGGGTGTGCTTTGTTACTAAGTTACAATGGAGTGTTTTAGTGCAATACTAATTACTTAATGTGTTTGACTGATTGATGCATAGGTTAGCAATTACACTAATGAGCCCCCCAAAAAGTTCTGTATTTTGCATTTAAGAGTGAGTGAATCTATGTGACTGTATCTGATGAAGCGTACTTGTGGGCATTCTACCTTTACATTAAACGCGTTTTACATATTGCCTACTGGACCTTTGTTTGATATTGCCTGTTGGAATTTTTTGATACTGCCTATTGGAACTTTTTCATGTTGGAGAGATTGAAATCCTTTTAAAGGTATTCCTCGTGGTGTCTGTTCTCACTCTTGTATTTACTTAGTTCTACCATATAGTTAACATCACTGACTTTCCTTACCACCTTGTAGGGTCCCTCCCAATCTGCTTGCAGCTTGTTGTGTCTGACAGGAATGAGAATCATTACCTGCTGCCCTATAGCATACTCTCTAGCTTGAGCATTCCTGTCATACCAGACCTTCTTCTGCTGTTGGGCTTATGATATCATTCTCCTGGACCAAGTCCATGAGTTCCCTGAGTCTTATCTTGAGGTTTAGGAGATATGCCACAACAGGCTCCTTGTGAGAGTCACACTCACCCTCCCACTCATCTCTAATTAAGTCTAGAGGCCCCCGCACCCTATGCCCATACAACAACTCAATGGTGAAAAACCTGTGGATTCCTGGGGAACCTCTCTGTAAGCAAATAACAAATAGGACAAATATTTGTTCCACTCCCTGTTAAACTGGCCTGCAAATGCCCATAGCATGGACTTGAGTGTAGAGTTTAACCTCTCAACAAGACCATGAGTCTGGGGATGGTAGGGGTTAGTCTTTAGGTGCTTCACCCCACAGTGCTTCCACAGCCAAGCCAGCAGGTCTGACATGAAATTGGCACCTCTGTCAGTCAGTATTAATTTTGGGAAACCTACCCTGCTGAAAATCTCTAACAAAACATTTGCCACCTTTTCTGCCTCAATGGCAGACAAAGCTACTGCCTCTGGGTATCTGGTAGCATAATCTACTACTACTAGGATATATTTTTTCCCTGTGGAAGTTGGAGTACTCAGAGGCCCCACAATATCCATAGCTACCCTCTGAAATGGCTCCTCAATCACAGGCAAAGGCATCAAAGGAGCTTTCACCTTGTCTCCTGCCTTGCCTACCTTTTGGCACT
The DNA here is from genome assembly GCF_019279795.1 of Protopterus annectens. Lineage (NCBI taxonomy): Eukaryota > Metazoa > Chordata > Ceratodontiformes > Protopteridae > Protopterus > Protopterus annectens. The sequence continues at coordinate 991,408 of NC_056746.1, forward strand.
GCTCACAGGTCCTGCAGTACCATGTTACATCTCTGGAATTTCCAGGCCAATAGAAGTTTGGCATAATATGCCTCTTTGTATGTTTTATGCCCATATGACCTGCAAAGGGAATATCATAGGCTATGGCTGAAGTGCGGATGGTAGGCTCTGGACCTGCCCGACTGCTGTAATCACTGCTTTCCTGGCCACTCCTCAGGTGCCTCATAAGTAGCCCTTTGTGTCTAGTATACAGATTTCCCCTTCAGGAATCAGGGTGCCTCCACTAGCTACCTGCCTCAGGCCTTGTAATGCTTAGGGGTCCTGAGGCTGACCCTCAATCTCAACTCTCTCTTTGCTGGCTTGTGGCTCCCCTTTGCAGGGGCGTGGGCACCCTCTGACAGTGAACTCCTGTCAGCCTGGGACTGCCTGTTCACCTCACACCTTTGCAGTCCCTCTGGCCAAAGAGACATCAAGGTACCAGGGAGCTGTGGCTCACGACTCAGTCTCCTGTAGAGGTAGCTCCCCTCAGGAAGCAGCCTCACCAGTCTGGCTGCCAGGTATGTGGTCTGTCTGGGTCTCCCTCAAAACTGCAAGGCCCACATGCTTGTCTCAAAAAGCTGTAGCTGCATTAACACATAATACTGCCTCATTCAAAATCCTTTCCTGGGACAGGATGGTGATTTGGTACCTGGCTGTGTCAGGGCCAAACATGTTCAACATTTATGCTCCCTTACTGGCTCTCTCTTTTTGTTCCCCACTTGCTCCTGGATGTCTGTATGCTTCAGCATTTATGGTGCCAAAACGGTAACCCTAGGTCTGGACTGTGCCCTCTGGATTCACTGGCTTCCCTGCTACTGTCAAGATTCTGTGTTGGGCAGTCTTGGCTTGCCAGGTTCAGTAGACCATGAACAGCACTGGGAGTCCCTTTCCTGTGCAGAATTCCCTGCTTACTAGGTGTGAAACCTTCTTCCCAACTCATTTACAGTAGAGCACATTATCTGTCAGCTAAACTGATCCTCATGTCCTCAGGCAGAAGGTTCAGGGCTTCTTCCCTCTAGAAGATCACCAGCCCTTCAAAAGTGGTGACCTGACATCCCTCCTGCCTAAAAATAGTAGCAGTTATAAACAACATATTCACACTTTCATTTGCACTGCATCTATTATGCAGGCATTTCCTATAAGTTTCCAGGTGTTAGATTAAAAATTACCTGGCAGCTATTTTGTTTTTTTTATTTTTATTTTACATTTAACACTGGGAGAGAGTCTGACTGGACATGAGCCTTTCAGTGGAGGCCTGGGGAGAAAAGTTCCATTGTTTGTAGACTATTATATTAGTAGAAAGAAAATCATATAATGGAATGAGAAAAAAATAGTAGCAAGACATTCATAGCAGAGCCTAAACAGAATCAGTGAATTCAAATGAGACCAGACCAATAATCATATATATAGAATGTACCTAAAGAGAGTCTTACACAGTAGTAGCAGAGAGTAGTGACACAGTAATGCAATGAGTTATTATGATGCCAGTCTTGTCTGGTAGCATGCAAACTGAGATGTAAGTCGATGCTAACAAGTTGAAAAAACCATAAAGTAGTCCATGACTTAATTCTATATTCATTACATATACATTCATTTTAAAATCAATAATGGTTCCATGGTTTGGCCTACCCATTACCCCGTTTTTCTTACTAGAGTCAGGAACTGCTAGAAGGTGGGCTTTAATGTGATGTTTGAAGTTTTTTAAACTAGTTACAGTTCATTTCAAGTGGTAGAACCTTCACACAGTTTAGCAATGTATTAGGAGTACAGTCACCTGAGCTTCTTTTTTACTCTAGTTAGCACAATTAGAGCTTTAGTGAGTGATCATTGAGCAGTTACCAATGGGTAATTACTGGTTTGAAATCATTTGTCAATTATTTGGAAGATGCATTTACAGTTGGGGCTGGATTTCTCCCTTTAATCTCGGATCCCCGACATTCCCCCAAAGACTCCCCACTGGGCACAGCTATAGGATTCAGATCTCAGCTGAGTGCAGCCAAAACCTCCCAGCACACTTTCTGCTCCAAATAGGTCGTGTCCCCTGCCCGTGGCAACACACACACACTTTGAGAACTGGTTATATACAAACACTGAACACTCAGGGAAGGGTGGCTGCCATTCCTCAGCTATGTCCCTTCATGACTGCAATTTATTAATCCTGACACTATCATATCAGCTGCTATAAAATTTCCTTACCAAAGGGTGTTCAACTTTACTGTGTATAATTATCCAATTAGTGTGTAATGGGACAGCAGGCTATTGGGATGGTTGTACAGTATCACCAAATACAATACAAGTACTCTAGAGCTTAAATTATCTCTACACAAAACAGCCACAGTTGAAAGGTTTAAATATTTAATAATAAATAAACTGGCCACAAAATACTTGTGCTTCAACACAATGACTAGAGGTTCAGAAATCACAGGAAATGCTTAATGCTATATGATGGTGACATAAATGCAGAAAATAACTAATTCAGTCAGTTTATATTCCTACATATCTTTAAGAGAACTCCTATTCCTAAATACTATACATACAGAGTGAGTGGATGAATGTCTTGCAAGATCAAGACAAGATACAAAGTCTCTCTTCTTCTGTCCTTAAATTGATAATACACAGGTACTGCTGAGTCATTTCAGATTTACATCATTCCCTGTCTTCTCTGATTAAGTTTCCCAGGCTCTGGGAACTTAAAATGCTAGCATTTCTCCTTTAATCTCACCTGCCAGAAACCGGCAATAGAAATACACTTTACACATGTTGTTGTTGTTGCTGTTTTGTCTCAGCTTTTCCGGTGATGGGGGAGTCACTTACATGGAACTCCAGTCCACTAGTGATTGTGTGATTTTTCTGAAATGCCCACGAGGTGCAGCTTTCGGTACACAACCTTCAACGAAAGGCATGCCCATTTAAACTACGCGTGTCTTCCAGACACTACCCAGCAGCCAGGGGACTCCACACAGAAGGCCTCTAAGCCAAGCAGAATGAATGGGAGAACCTCTTGCTGTGGTATGTGCTACACATGAGACCCTGTCTAATTATCTGTCTAAAGACAATAGAAGAATTTCTATCTGAAAATCCTGTCAACCTTGAGATCAGAGCGGTCATAAAATCCTTTGCTTATCAGCTTTCTTCAGCAGGGTGCACTGTGGATTTACATTTTTGAGCTCAGAACATAACACACAATTTTCTTACATTGTTACACATGTGGGTCTATTAATTTTACAATGACATAGAATTGTTTGCAAAATCTATCTAGCTTCATTTGGCCTTCACTGGAGTGGGACCTATAAGCTTGAGAGGAAGTGAGTATTGGATTTTGCCACAATGATTTGAACATGGAGTAAGCTCAATTACGTGCTCGCTTTTGATCAGCCTTAGAAGGTATATTTATTTTTTATATTGAGACACTTCCCACCTTTAGTCCTGCCTGTGGTAGCTGGTCTGTGTGTGGAAGGCATTATAACCTTGCACTGTTGGTGTGTGCTCCTCTCTTGACTTTAGACCACACTTCACTGACTGCAGATAAGCATTCTCTAAGCGTGAAGAGCTTCTAAGAAATTGGAGTGTTTCATTTAGACTCCTAGCACTGAACAATAATACCCTTTGGAATTTTCTTGATTTTGATTTGCTATGTTAGAAGTACCACTTTCCAGTTTGTGAGTGCCTAAAAGGCACTAGGGAGGGCAGTGTTTGTATATTCAAAAATCTAGATGGGAGAGGTTCAGGCCTTCTGTCAACAAAGCAAGTGGTCTGTGACCATCTCAACTTCCATGATGACAAACATTGCACCTCCTTAGAATGACACTAGATGCTGGGAGAGGTGCGTTTGGGTGGGAGAGTGCAGACTATCCCACTAGCCAAGGCAGCACTGTCAGACCATCTCAGCTACATTATGACAAATGTACACCTTAGAATGACACACCCAGAAACTAAGCCAGTTAGTACAGTCCAGTCATTTTTTTGTTCATATTGTATCATCTTGGAGAAGGTAAAAATGCTGTTCAGTGCTAAGCTCAGCCCACAAGCCTGGGGCACATATTCTGAGAGATGGACTATGACAGGTCATACTGGTACTTGCTGGACGTGACCTGAGTGTGTCGCAATGTGGGTGGATCCCTAGCCCCTGATAAGCAGCAGCTGTGACTTTCATGAGTCTGATAGAGGGACATCAGTGTGTCTCCTTGATGGAGTTTCCGTGACTAGAGATGTTGGACTGTGTGTGGGTAGCTGTCCTATGGGCTTTGAAATTACAGGCTCCATGAGATGTGGCTGCGTAATAGCTGATGTGGGTGTTTTGAAGAGTGTTCTACAGAGCTACAGAGGTATTTGTTATGTGTGCACTTCATCTAGGAGGTCTTTGTGTGGTTTAGTAGGGGACATATAGGTGTCTCTAACCTGGGTCATATATGGGATCTATATGGTTTTTGAATTATTGTGTGATTAGGTGCAGCATGTACACCAAACAACCCGTGTGACATGAGGAGTACTTTTTATGTTGGGAGCTTTGCTCAGTGACATTATTAATACATTCCTCACATGCCTATATCAGTTTGAGAATTAACTGGTTGTCAATGTGACATTTCCTGACTGCCTCAGGATATGCCCATATCCACCAAGCTGGTAAAAGAGAATTAGGAGCGTTCATGTCATGGCAGGCCTTTTTTGATGATTAGACAGAGTGAAATAGTATCATGGGAGTATTCAGTTTGCAGCTCTGGGGACAGCGTCACCACAAACTTGTTGTCTGTGTGCTATGGAGTGTGGTGAGCGTCAGTCAATATGCTTTTACAGGAAAAAATGCCATGGATGTCTGTGACTGGACAGAACCTTTAGGCAGGGGAAACTAATAGAGAGTAGATCCTGAAATGGATGCGATATTTTAGACATTCTGAAGTTGGTAGAGCAAATCGTGTGAAATTGCTACTGAGAAAACAAAGGGGATTAAGCATCAAAGGTATTAGAAGAGGGGAGCTGTGTGAATGGCTATTGCCTGGCAACTGGTGTTGAACCTCTGGCTTCGCTCTGGGATGCAATGCTCCTTTGGCTAGCACTCGCGATTAAACATCATACCAAGACCAAGGTGAGAAGCATGCCACAGCTTGTTTGGTAACAAAGTCTCAACCCTGTCCATGGATGGTAAAAGCACTAACCATATTAATCTGACTTCTAAACTACATGGCCAATAAAAAGAAGTTTGTAACATCATGTTTGTATTAATGGCTGGGACATATTATTATACCCTGGCTACTCACATTTTGACAAATCATGAAAAACAAGTAATAAACTGTGTCTGGCCCCACAGCAAGCATGTGACATCTAATGCTCAAGATCCCAGTTATAAATGTGGATGTATGGACAACGTCTATTATGGGCTTTAGAAGTTCATTGATACGCAGTCTGGTCTGTATGCATTTATAAAATTAATAAGCCAGTAGCTCACTCAATGATCACACATCATGCCCTATTGTGTCCTAAGCCTGGAATTACGTGAAGAGTAACTCCTCTGGCTGTGGCCCCTCAGTTGGTCTCAGGCCAGTAATTGTCCTGTTACAGTTTAAAACCCTGCACCAGGGTCACTCATGATCCCTGGTCCAGCATAGCCCCAGCTCCTTTGGCATAGGATCTGAGCCAAGAGTCTAACCATTTCTTATTCCTCAGTATAATACCTGTCGATAAAGAAATACTCTAAATCAACTAAAGATTGTGTTCCAAACAATTTGGAAGGCTAAAAATGGCAATAAGTAGTGTCTGTCTGTGTCTATCAGTATGCCTTCTGTCACCTTTCTACCTGTCTATCCTACTTGAAATCCTTGCAGGACCTGCACCATCATCGCCCTATGCCCATTACTTGCCAGGACCAAGGTTACAACCCTCCATTGACCTTAAAACAGGATAAAAGTGGATACAATGATATGGAAAATGTGTATAAATCGCGATAATGGCTGGAACAGAACTACAGCCCTTTTCAAGTAACTCCTGGGAGAAATTCTAATGTAATAACTTGGGCTTTGGTACCAGCTTTGTTTTCCAGCAAAAGAAGAGCTGGCCACCAGTAAATGTAAAAAACAAAAAAAGAAGGAAAAAATCTTGTCACCTAAAGGGTGTTGCCAGGGTTTTGGAATTGTGTGTCAGTTCTGAAAATGTTCACCTTTCCTAGATTTATTACATCAGTTCAAAGAAGACATTTAAAAAAGGCAGCTTAATCATAAACCATGAGTAAAAATATACCCCATTTTATTAAATTTTCTGACATATCATTCCACAAAGTAAATGTTAAACAAAAGGGTGTATATTATGCAGATAATTAGAAAATGTCAAACGCTCATGAGCAAAACAAACTAAACTTTGTTTTGGGGGTCCTGAGTACAATTCGCGGTTGAATATTTGTACCCTATCACTGTAGTGTGACCTCCCCAGGTTAGATATATTTGGCGGGTTGTGTTGGGGGTGCATTACATGTTTCAGTTCTGTTTTAGTCCATTTTAGCTCATGTGAAACATTTTACCATTCAACAGTAATATAGACCATTTAAAAGTGGAGGCAGCATCCTGCATTTAGTATGCTTTCTGCACTCATGGCATCAACAAAAAACCAGGACATGCTTATCTGAAATTGAAAATACAGAATGTCGTCAGGTCCTATTTACTCCACATTCTCTTTTCTGCATCAGTTCACTGCTCATTTTCACATGTGAATGATGTAAATATCCAGAAATGTCCTAAGACATCTAGATGTAACACACCCATTTAAATTTGACTAAATACCACATTAAAAGTTGTATCTATCTTGACAGAATAACTTTGAAAAGAATTTGTTTCTACCAGAGACCCCATCTAAGGCCAATCCTGGGACTGTTTTACTCATGTCATCAGGTGCTGAGTAGCATCCATGTCGTGGGATGGTCAGAGTTATGAACTGTCCAGCTGCAATCTGAGCAACTTCTGGGTTTCCATTCTGGTGTGTGGGCAATGGGATTTTTCCTCCTCCTGATGAAGTCTAGCAGAAGCCCATTCTGAGATTCTTTGGGTTGTAATTAGGTGATTTTCATATGACATTACAGTTTGGAGTTATTCTGAGAATGAATCCTCAGATCATGGCAGCTTGCCTGTGCCTGCACATTTGCTGCCCACCACTTTTGTGTCTTGGCTACATCCTCCCTCTAGGTTCACATTCATATTTTAAAACTTATCACACCACCCATTCGTGAATTAACTACACTGTGGCTCCTATGGTTCTCTTTGTTTCTTTTAGCACCAATGATTAATAGGCACTTGCTCCTCACTGCAAGTCAGATCTTTCCAGTGCCAGTTTTCCCTTTCAGCCTGCAGGAGTTGCTAATGACAGACCTATTGATACAAAAGAAGAAGCGAAAAACAAAATTTAAACAGAACGGCCTCAATCCCAATGTCATGGTCATGACGTGGCCAGTGATAGCATGCCCCAGATGGCTTTTCTGTGGGCATCCACTTTCCTTCAGTTTCTGAATTCGCTCTTATTAGCATAACGCCATGTACCTATCTACTGAAAAATAAAACAAAGAGACCAGGTATGTTTCCATTTAAAACCCCTGTTATGTATATATTTACAGGGTAAAATTCAAAGAAGTGAGCAATTATAGAAGGCATTTTGCAGCTAGTTGTTGCTTTAGTACAATAATATAATAGTTGTGCTCATTAATGTAACCATTCTGGCGAATTGGCAGCCCATATCATGTATCCAGATGCTTCGCCCCCAGGTTCTAAGAAAAACAGGTTAAGCAATTGGCTGCAAACAGAATCCGGGTTCTTTATTTGCCTGCAGTCTCAGGTGGAGTTAAACTGATGCTGCGAAAAGCAATTGGTCAGTAGTTTTGTTCCTATCAATATAAATGTGTTGTACCCTAACTACCATCTAAGCCCTGGAAAAAGGCCCGCTGCACCCTAGTGAGACTAACCCAGTCAACAAAAGAATAAATACACATATAAATAAATAAAATAAATATGAGTAATATGACGCTGCCGCTTCATTAATACATGAGTATTTTGTACAACTAAAAGTGGACTGTCGACCTGCTTCAATAAAAATGAAAATTATACCTGATCCCCGGCCTACTAAAATATATCATCTCCGGGAGAAAACAGTGCTCTTCAATGCGGAAGCGGCTCCTATTCACAAGTGAAAAACTTGGGCATGGTGTGACATTTCAAAAGAATAAACCATGAATCCCAACAAAAACTGAATTCCAGAGCCTGCTGCTATACTGTTAAAGGTTTGTTTTACTTGCAGTCAAGCCAAACAGCATTGGTTTTGCGTACTATCTCCTGTGCACTTACACCTTATATACTACATCTAGGAAGCTGCTTGATCTTTGAATACTCCCCCAGGGTTCAATAAAAGCATACAGAGGGTTTTCATGCCTGCATCACCTTACGATGCACACTTTCGGCCGGGGAAGAATTTTAATTCAGCAAGCCGTGGAAGGCACCCCTGAAGAAAGGAATTAAATAATGTGGCATGCTAATTGCAGCATAAGCAAGCTGAATAACACACTAATCGATCAGGAGACCTGCGGGTGGTCAACAAGCCAGGGCGCTCAACTGTTGTGGAGCTATTGGGTGTTCTGTCTGTATTCATCTTTTCAAATGCAGCTATCGGAAGGAATGCATGCCTCTCAACCAGCAAAGCCGAAATCTGGACAAAGCGTAATAATTGTAGACAAACCATTAAAAATAGGGATAGATTTTAAAATACTGCACTTAATGGCAGGGCAAGTCTTAAGAAATTGCACACTCCCAAACTAGACAATTACTGATGATACAGACCATGCCTCTAGCCTGTAGGAAAGACAAAGCCATAAATAAATGGGGATAAATGGCCAAGTAGAACCGCTCACCTAAACTTGACATGGTAGACTTCATGGTTTTGGGCGGTAGACAAACAGCTGTGTGCATCTTAACCTCTTACATGCCTTTAAACCTCTTGCATACCTCTCAAAGCCTCTTAGCACAAAAGTTTGGGATGGAAATAAGGACACATTTTAAATGTGCTCTTGTTAACTTATAAATTTGCTGGGAATAGCAGGGATTTTGTGTTAGCGCATTTTCTGAGGTTATGATGGAAACTCAAATGCCATGTCATTGCTTAACTTTAATCTTTAGATCTTTTATCAAAAATATACATTTTATGAGAACAGACCAAAATATGGGCAAATGCTGGACATTTGCAAAATCTATACAGTGAAGTGTATAGATCAAATTATCTGGATGGCTTCTTAAAATAAACAGGGGACAAAGGCTCAAAATAGGAATATTTTTTGTTAATACCCTCTCTGTGTTTTAGTGATGAGGACAATTATAAAATGAAAAAAAGGAAATACTTGAAATGAAAAGCCAATCAATGACCTGATGAAGACCAAGTACATATGAGAACCATCTGCAATCTGGATTTCCTTCCTCCAGTTCCCCACTCCAGAAAACATGATGGTGCAACAACCTCTTTGCCACAACAGCTTTTACGTAAAGAACTGAAGTTATTCTTCCGTAACAGAATGTACACTGATATCAAACCATAGACTGTTATTTTTACATTTATTATTATATTTGGACATAATGCATGGTCATCCACTATTCTTTGATTCATCCACTTTGCAATTAACGTTATCTTACTGCTTTCCATGTTTCCACGTTCAAGACATAAAGTTATCAGCCAAGTGCTCTGGACAATACAGTCTATAAACCATGCTATATCATTGGCCTTAAAATGTGTGAGAATATTAACTGACAATAAAAAGGTGACATGCATTTGCCAATAACTGAATGGTAGGTTAGATAAGCAAACAAACGCAAGGTGTTTCTATTCTTTGAGGCCCAGCAAGGTGAGTTGCTGTAAAGCACCACAGATACAGCACAAAGGGTGAGTTACACCAATTTATGGCACTAAACAAGAATGGACTGCGGGTGGGAGCAGGGTTACCTTACTGTTATGGAATGGCCTGAAGCATGAATGTTCTTTCAGGAGGCAAAGGTGAGTTACTGTTATGGCACAAACAGAATATGTTGTTGTTGTTATCCTCCTTGTTTTGCATCTTACGTCTGTGAGGATTACCAAAGTCAGAAACTGCAGTACAATCATTATTTTCAACTTCTCTCATCAATGATTTTCCAGTACAAGAATGTATAAAGGTAGCTGGGGTATGCAGTGTATAATAATTTTGAGAGCTATTACTGTGTGATTTTTGATGCCTGGGGCTACTTACTAATGTAGTCTGCTGTCATGTTATGGTAATGTTTGTATAAATCTCATTTTACTTGCCCTCTGTAACAAGTAATGAGAGAAATACAAGGATATGCCATAATATAATTAAACAATACCTCAGGTTCATACCTCTTAACTGTACAGATTTTTGCAGAATGCCCAGATTTTTGTTTCATATTTTGGCCCTGTACTCATAAAATTGTGTGTTTCATTGCTATCAAGAAAATAATGACAATGGACATTTGATTCCAGAATTGATACCTTCTAAGACAATTCATGCCAATGCAAAACCTGTTATTCTATCAAGCTTTATATTTGTAAAAAGAGCAATGTAAAAAACTTGTCTATATTTTGGACTTTTTGTCCTCCCATTATTTATGGCTGTAGAATATGAACAGCCAAAGAATAGTGTTGAAGAGGTGGGTAATGTGACAGTCATGCATTAAGATGTACCATGTACTATAGACTTTGAATGGACTGTGAGTAGTGGAGAATTACTGAAAAACAGAGTCTGCTTGAAAGCAGGAAGTATTGCCTTGTATGGAGGTGTATTCAATTTTCTTTTATATGAGATATAATGATAATGAACTTCTTAATGTATGGGTAAAATCGATGATTGGTTAATTGTCTTGTATAACTTGATCTAATTGGTTTCATTTTACCATATTTTGTATCTTAATATTAGCAGAATATATATAAGCTTGTGCATTCCTTTGTTCTAGGGTCTCTGGAACCTTTCCATGAGGCTCCTACACGTGTCTTCTGTGGTTAATAAATACAGAGAGAGAAAGAACTGTGTTGTCACTTCATTCTCAGGTGGTGTGACAATATGGTGGTGCAGTTTACTGGATCTGAATTGAGAACAAGCTGCAGCAGTCCAGGAGTGTTCATCCCTGCTAATAGGAGTTTACAACAGGTTTTCCAACATATGATTTCTTTCATTTTTTCATCTGTCTGCCTTAAGATTTGGTGTTATTTTAACTATGCAAATGACATGATTTCACAATCATTCTAGTCATTTTAGTGACATGCATTTCTTTTTCTGCCTATTGATTTATTAGTATGGTGTAGGGGACCCCAAAAATGAAGCACTACAGACATAAGGGATTCAAGGAGATATGGGAATGGGAAAGCAGCGTTTCAGATCTTAGCTAGGCCTGCATGAAATACAGTATAGCTTTCTAGAGTGACAATGGGACTGAGTGTGGGAACAATAAAAGTCAGTAGAGGTACCAATGGTTATATGTTTTTTTAAATTGTGTCCACAGGGATAGAACATGTTTTTAAATCCAGTGTATAAGCCCTTACTAAAAATGATGATGGTCTTGCCTTCCCACAGAAATGATGAGTTTTCAATAAAATGGAGCTGGAAACTGATTTGCAGGAAAATTGAAGAGAAAAAAGGAAGAAAAATACCAGGGTTAGCAAACAGGAAACCTTCAATGACTGGATGTCAGAGAGGCAGAGAAAGGAAAGGGATTAGGTAATTGATGAATGATAAGGAAAAAAATTAAAGAGCAATTAAAAGAACTGTAACACTGTGATGTAATTTTAGATGTAGCAAATGAGTGTGACTAAGGAACCATTACATTAAAGGGTTATATCCATTAAAGGGATTAAGTGAACTTCTGAATCACTTGAATCATCTGAAGGAGATGATAGTGCTGGTTTCCCCACCCCTATAGCCACCACAGTATCAGCCCATGGAGACTCAAGTTCAGGCAGAATTGTAGACTCCGACTGCTGGAAGTGCAAGTCAGCAAAGAAATTGGTTGGCTAGTATTGAGGAGACTGAAGGCAGAGGTGGAATGCATGGGTGGTGGGCACAAGGGAAAAGATTATGGCAAAAATAGCATGTGGTCAGGATAAAAAAAGGAGTCAAAGGCTCAAATGTATTTTAGATCCAATTTAATTACATGAAAAAGGAGGACACATTTACATGGAGGAAACATTTTTGGCCAGTTCCTGCCATGGAGTAAAGGGATGGTGGCTATTTGGCCCTGATAAAAGATTAATCCTGATTCAAGATTTGGGTTGGCTTAGAGGATGGTGAATGTTTATGAGAGAGAGTTTCTAGCCCAGCTCATGCCAGAACAGCAGGCTGTAACTGTGCTTAGTACAAAGAGGCATAGTCAGCAGGTTGGAAAACAGGCTATTACTAAGTCACTCCCCACTCATCCACATTACAAACCAACCAAGGATTTCGGCGTGTACTGGCAGGGGCTTGACACATTACTGGAAATATATAGAGGTTAGAGTGGTCCTTCAATGCAAAGCTATCCCAGCTGATTTAATGGCTGAATCAGGATCATGCTAATGTTCTACCCAATGCGAGCCTATTTTAGGGAGAATGGGTTTGAGGTGGTCAGGCAGCTTGTGCTCGTCAATTGCTATACTACAGTAATAGTCCATACCTCCTAATTGGTCAGAAATTAATCAGTCATACAGAAAGAGATGAGCCTGTATGATGGGAATATTTAGAATTGGCTCCTGAAGCCTTCTGAGGCTTATTCTGGGTACCCAAGAGCCCACAGAAGGACCGGCCTCTGAAACAGATTCTCGGCTGCTTTCATAGATGGAGTTACACCCCAGGTGGGGATAAGTTAAAGGAAGTGTGTGCAACTGGCTAGTTTAGGATTCAGATGAGTTAATCCAGCAGGTACAAGCCTATCAGGCAACAGCTAAAAGAAAAGAAGGACTTACAGGAAAAGCTAGTAGCTTTCGTTCAAATGTATAGCAGCTTTGGCCAACCGCCTGGTGTGAGTAGAGGATAGGAAGCTGCTGGCCAGGTCTCTTAAACTGTAGTGCAGGAGGCTGGCTGTGCTTACTACAACCTCAGCTATATATATGGATCCAGTTTACTTATCTGGGTTGCAGAGGAAGGGAATTATGGATAAGGGCAGGAAATCAAAAGACTAAGAGCTAGCAAACTGGTGGCCCCACCAGGAGAATTTTAGTAATCAGACCAGAATGTTTCGAAACTGTGGTCAAACAGGCCATTGGAGGAATGAATGTTCATGTTAAGCTGAACAAACCCATGCCCCCACTGAAGTGCAATCCCACATCAGTGAATTTCAGTGGACTCCGTCCAAATGGTAACAACAATGAAAGGTTCCCTGCACAGAAACATGACAGTTTCATTTATTCCTATGAGGTCCAGAAGGATAGGATACATGTTATGTACCTAGTTAAAATAAACCATGTGTTTGAGTAGATACTGGAGCAGCAATCTGCTACCTGGCAAAGCAATGAATGTTCCCATCTCGACAAAATAACTTTGGAGGTGGGTGTCTCATTATGCCATTGAGTGTTCTGAAACTGTTCCAGTACCAGTAACTTTGGAACCTTACTCTACAAGATAGCATGCATTTTTTAGTGGTGCTCTTTTAAATCTATTAGAGTAGGACTTGCTTTGCAGTGGGGGCCACCATTTTTTGCACAGCTGATGGAGTTTATCTAAAGTACCTTCAGATCAACAGGATGGTACCCTGGCAGGCTTGAATTGAGCAACTATCCCCAAGCACCACATGAGACAAGAAATGTATGTCAGATCTTGATAAAACAATTGTTTACATTCCCTACCCCTCACCCTGTTTGAATACTCACTTGACAATGATGTGTAGGATTTATGACTGTGTAGCTATACAAAATAACTCTAAAACTAAGGCAAAAGTTGCCGACCCCAGTGCTCTTTGACCTGAGGCTATACTCAGTGTGCCCCTGTCCATTTCTGCATTGAGACAACAAGGGATCATAAAGTACCCTACAAGCCATGTAATGCCCAATATTACCAATGCAAAAAATCTCGCAAACAAGCTTACAGATTTGTGCAGGACTTGCGTGAAGTCATCAAAGCTGTTTTGCCTGTTTTCCCTGTTGTACCAAACCCAGCTACTATTTTGAGCTGTATCCCACCTACTGCACAATGTTTTACAGTCATAGATATTTCATCAGCCTTTTTCTCTGTTCCAGTACATCCTGATAGTCAGTATTTGTTTGCATTTACTTATAAAGGTCAGGAGTATACTTGGACTCGATTGCCCCAGGGATACGTAGAGTCCCCAACCTTATTTCCTAGAGAGATGCATAGACAGCTACAGGATCTGCAACTACCATCATGTTCAGTTCTTGTCCAATATGTGGACGATATTCTTATAGCTTCACCAGACAGTAAATCATGTATGGAGGATTCCCTTTTAGTGTTAAACTTTTTAGCTACACGAGGGTTTAATAGTAAATAGATCAAAATTACAATTCTGCCAGGAAAAGGTGCAGTATTTGGGACATATAATTGCAATGGGTTCCCGTCAAATACTCCCAAATTGCATAACTTCTATTCAAAGTGCCCCTTGCCCTGTAACCCAGAGGCAGCTTCGAGGATTCCTTGGCCTAGCAGGATACTGCAGACAGTGGGTGCCTAATTTTTCAGAGATTTCAGCCCCCCTGTTACAACTCCTAAAAAAGGATGTTACGGAAACTTTACTCTGGATGTCAAAGCATGAAGAGGCTTTTCAGGCTATCAAAACAGCCTTGGTAAATCATCCTGCCTTAGGGTTGCCAGATTATTCCAAACCTTTTTTCTTTTGCTGTGAGTGAAACAAGACTGCCTTGGGTCTCTTAGCCCAGCAACGCACTGGAGGCTACCGGCCTATTGCTTACTATAGCACTCAGCTGGATCCGGTTGCCTCAGGTTACCCAGCCTGTTTACGGGCTGTGGCAGCTGCCACTGTCTTGGTTGATATGGCAGCCCCACTAACCCTGGGACATGATACTATACTAGCAGTTCCACATGCAGTTCAAGCGTTACCTTTAAAAACAAAAACACAGTATCTTTCAAACGCATGCCTCACCAAGTATGAATTAAGCTTAATAAATAATCCTGCCCTGCAAGTCATATGCTGCCCACCACTGAACCCTGCCTCTTTAATACCAACTTCAGATGAGGGCAAACCACATGATTGTGTGCTTGTAGTTAACTGTTCTTTCTCCTAGGTTGCATTTGTATGACACTCCTTTGCAAAATCCTGATTTAGTTCTTTTTGTTGATGGATCCTGCTTACGAACATACTCTGGTGAATTCCAAGCTGCTTGGTCTGTTTGTACTCCAGCTGAAGTTTTAAGATCAGCATGATTACCCCCAGGCACCTCCGCGCAGGCTGCGGAACTAGTGGCATTATCGAATGCATGCAAAATAGCTAAGGACAAGTCTGTTACTATATATAGTGACTCCCGTTGTGCCCATGGTGTTGTTCATGATTTTGGTATATTGTGGAAGGAAAGAGGGTTTTTAGCATCTTCCGGGACACCTGTTACATACCATTTATATATCAATAACTTGCTACAAGACTTACTGTTACCTTCTGAACTTGCTGTTGTTAAATGTGCAGCCCATCAATCCAATGACTCCTTTGAAACTAAGGGCAATACTTTAGCTGACTGGGCTGCTAAACAGGCTGCTCTCTCACAAACTGCTCAGGGACAGTTTCTGCAGCTTCTGCAACAAATGGTTACTTTTGATACCACTGTGTTAAAAGCTTTACAGGATGAAGTACCAGAAGCAAAAAGAAAACATGGCTGGCTCAAGGTTGTTTTAAATGCTCTGATCTCATTTGTCAACATCCCGATGGCAGATTGGTCTGCCCAATGTCCATGTTAAATTCTCTTATTAAAGCGTATCATTTGCCAGCCCATGTAGGTGTACAAGCGTTAATAAAACAAATTCAAAAGGATTGGTTTACCCCAGGACTTTCTGCTTCTGTGCAGCATTTTTTGAGCACGTGCTCCATTTGTTTACAGTATAACATTTCAAAAGGCACTATGGCTCACAACCACTGCCAAAACCATTGGGACCATTCTGTGCTTTGCAATGAGATTTTATTGAACTCCCACCTTGTACTCATTTCAAATATGTTTTAACTGTTGTTGATGTTTTCTCTGGGTTGTTAGAAGCCTACCCATGTGTTAAGAATGATGCTATTTCAGTTGATAAGAAACTTTGTTATGAATTGATATCTCGTTTTGGTGTTCCCTGTCAAATATATTCAGACCGTGGAACACATTTTACTGCTCAGTTGATTGATTCATTGTGTAAAATGTTAGGCATCACCTTAAAATTTCATTGTTCATATAGACCACAGGCATCAGGTATTATTGAACATATGAATCAGACACTAAAAACTAGACTGGCTAAAATTACTATGGAAATGGGCCTCACTTGGGTACAGGCCTTACCTCTAGTCCTACTCTCTATGGGAGCACAAGTACATCCTACTAAGGGACTTTCTCCTCATAAAATCCTCATGGGCCACCCTATGCACATGCCCATGACACCACCACTGCCTTTCTCTGAGTGTGATGCATTTGATAATGATATTTTTGTGTATTGCACTTCTCTTGTCTCTTTTTTACAGTTTCATCACCACCAGGTAGCAGCGGCTCAACATATCCCTGATCCTTTCCTGTCTTCCGCATTACAACCAGGGGATTGGGTGTACGTCAAGTCTTTCTCTCGAAAAACAGCGCTTCAACTACGTTGGAAGGGACCCTTCCTGGTTCTACTGACGACATCATCAGCGGTGCGACTGCAAGGTTCACCCACTTGGATTCACATATCACACATCAAAAAAGTTGTGCCATCTGAAGGTCAACAGCCTTTACCTTTTTCAACTCCAGACTCTCCACCTATTGCTACTCGTACTCGAAGCCACATTGTTCCAGTGTCTGACGATGTCTAATATCTATCCTTTTGGAAACCCCCAAACTCCTGATACTATGCAAACTCAACCACCATTTCCACAAAAGTACTGGACAGCTATTTTGGTGGTTATTCTTGTTGTTCTGTTATTTTCACTCTGGCCATTTTTATTTCCTGCTCCAACTACACTACATGCCAAATGAGCTACATGGCATCCAGCTTTCAACACCTACCAAGCTATTAAATATGCTTATGCGTCATCCCTCAATGTCTCGGACTGCTGGATCTGCACTGCTATTCCTACTATTCATGGGGGATTGATGCTAAATACAGTCCCTTTAGGGGCTAATGAAACCTGGATGAATCTGATTTATGATACATCAAAAGTTATTTCAAAGGACAAGATAGCATTACATTTGTCTGACCGTCGAAATGGAACTGTGTGTTTTCAGAAAATTGGTAAAGTTAAAGTAGGATGGAGTTTTTGTAATGTAACAGTTCCCTATAATTGTAATAATGACTCCTCCTACTGTAATACAACCTACAATTCATTTTGTAAACAGATGTATAAAACATATGAAGAGGTAAGGAACGATTTTGTTTTATACCAACAGTTGATAGTGATTGATAAAAAGGTATTTAATTCTGAACAAGGTTATGTACATAGTAATATCACTGCTAAGGTAGAAAACTGTTAATTTGTGTGTGGTAGAAAAGCCTATAAATGGCTGCCAGGAAACTGGTCTGGCAGCTGCTTCCTGGACTACCTAGTCCCAGCTATTCGACATGTATCTGCTTTACCTCAAGGAAAAATTCGGAACGTTTGATAGGTCAAAAAGCCTACCAATCTGGTAGGTCAAGTTGATGCCTCATGGATCTATGATCATGATTTAGCTCATGCTGGCCAAAGGACTATCCCATTGGACTTGGGTGATGATGTCATATTGTGGGATGGCATAATCCCGGCATACGGGGCAGTGAAATCAATTTGGGAACTGAGAAAACTGTCTAAATTGCTTGAAATATTAAACGCTACATTTTCTGCCTTAGAACTAGTGACTGATGAACTGACTGCTATGAGAGCTGTAGTCCTCCAAAATCGTATGGCTCTTGATTTCACCCTAGCGGCGAAAGGGGGAACTTGTGCTTTAATCCAGGAGGCATGCTGTACATTTATTCCTGATAATCAGCACGAAATTGAAAGCCATCTTGAACTGATTCAAAGAGTTTCTGAACTCTCTGAGGCCAAAGAAGCTGATAGCTCAACATGGGCATGGTTAACCAACCTGTTCTCAGGTTGGGGAGGTGGACTGTTAAAGCTGATTTTATTAATTGCAGTATTAGCAATTGTTGCTTTCCTTGTTTTATTTTTAATCAAAGCACTGAGCTTGAAATTAATGTCTTCAAAAACTGTAAAAAAGGTGCCTACGTTTTATATGCCTGCAACTATGAACGTACACGATGAAATAACAAAGTTTACCAATGATGAAAAGACCAGTAACATGGTAATGTTAGATTTGGGGCAAATGTATGATAGGTTGAAAGGTGATAATTACACAGCATCAAATGGGGGATTGTAGAATATGAACAGCCAAAGCATGTGTTTGAAGGAATTGAGTACGTGACAGTCTGCATGTATTAAGATGTAGTGTGTACTATGAACTTTGAATGAACTGTGAGTAGTGGAAAATTACTGAAAAACAAGAGTCTGCTTGAAAGCAGGAAATGTGCCTTGTGTGGAAGTGTATCCAATTTTCTTTCTCTGCCCAGAGATATAATGATTTGAACTGCTTTATGCTTACGGGTAAATCATTGATTGGTTAATTGTCTTGTATAATGATCTAATTGGTTCATTTTATATTTTTGTACCATCAGCACTATTAACAGTATATAAGCTTGTGCATTCCTTTGTTCTGGGAGTCTCCCTGGTGCTTTTCCATGAGGCTCACACACGTGTGTACTGTAGTTAATAAATGCCACTGAAAGAGAGAAAGAACTGTATTTGTCTTCATTCTCAAGGTAGTGTGTAACTTAACATGGCTTTGTCCAGTTTTCTTGATCTAAGAGGTTGAGAGCTATGGTGTTCAGGACTTACCTTGTAAATGCAGCAGTTGCCACAGTGTTAGTCCAGAGCTGACTCTGTCTGATGCCAACAGTACACAGAAAATACATGGGGAGGTAAAAGTTGTGTGAGTTGCCTAGCATCAAAGTTACTATATGTATGTGAGTAAGAGAAAGGTTTTAGGTCCATAGGTGGTGAGTAAGTGTGCTATGCATTATCTCTTAGTCAATGCAAGGGCATACTGCACATGTCTACATCGGTCTACACCCACAGCAGTTGGTGGTTCTCCCTCTGACTCCTTATATGCCTGTGGCTGTGGTGACCTTGGCATTGGTGGTGTGATGTGTGCCTCTTCCCCTTGCTGATCCTGCTGCAGCTGTTTCCTCAGAATTATGTTGTATAGCATGCCACATACTATGAAGATTTCCATTCATGTCCATGGATTGTACTACAGGTCTCTGCCAGATATATCTAGGCATCAGAACTGTGACTTCAGTGGCCCAAGCACACTGTGTGACATTTCTGGTTTGAGCTTGTGCCACACTATGGTGTTCTTCCATGGGTGTGGGTGTGTATTTCTGATTTGTGTCATCAGCCATGATTTCAGTGCATAGCCTGTATCCCTCAGTAAATTACCTTGTGAGATATTCCCCCTAGCAAGCATCTGGGACAGCTGGGAAGTGTGCCAGATATGTGAGTTGTGGTAGCTGCTAGTGTTGCCAGCACACATGTTCAAGATGATTCCCTTGGCATTACACATGACTTGGCAGTTGATAGAGTGGCAGCCCTTTCTGATAATGTAGAGCCTACCCTGTACCCAGGTGTGCTTTCATTTCTACATGAGTGAAATCTATGGCACCCAGTACTTCATGGTAGTGTGCCATCTGCTACAACTGTTGCATAATTTCAGCCCTTTCCTCAGACCTACAGTGAAAATATATGTGCTCACTGGTATGTTGGAGAATAGCTGATGCCTGTGATAACCCCAAAATATCACCTGTTGGTCTCTGAAAGGTATCTGTAGTTAATATTCTAAGGGCTACACATACTTTAGTTTCCACTGGGATTGGTTCCCATCCATTGGCTCTGGCTCTGAGTTGAGGGTGGCTGAGGTCACAGAGTTCCTATAGAGTGTCCCTGTCCACACTATACCACTCTACAATTTCTATATCGTGTAGGTTGTGATAAGTTAAACATGGTCTGAAAACTGTTCTCCTTCTTGGGATAGGTCTGTTGGCAGCAGCAGCATTCGCCTCAGATTCTAACACATAGAAATGGATTAAACCAGCAGCAGCCCCAAACATTCTGTCTGTGTAGACTTTCTGTGTCTGTACTCCAAAGGTTTTGACATCCGCAGGAAAAACCAGCACGGAGTCTATATGGATGCTGTATAGCCTGTTCAATAGCTCCACTCTGTTGGATTGGTTGAGTAGCATGCAATTCAGCTGCTTATTCTGTAAATCGCATCTATTAAGCACAGACCAAGACAGTCGCAATCCATTAATTATCTACACCATTATAAAAAGGCAAACCTGTTGCTACCCAAACTGATGGTAAGGAGAGTTGTATATGTTTGGAAGACTGCAAAAATGCTTTTTCTTCAGGATATATCTGTACAGAGGAGTACTGAACTTCAGCAGGTGTGCTCACATTTTGTCACCTATATACTGCATACGTTGGAATGTATTTAAGAA
>NC_056746.1:1012611-1029282 GCF_019279795.1 Protopterus annectens
AGATATCCATGTGCATGGGATAGTGGTGTGTGTACACATACAGCACTGTTAATAGATCAACATCCCAGCACATAGCACCTGCCAGGGCTACACGGTATGCGCATGGATGTGTGATACCTGCATGCACCACACACACCCTCAACAAACGGCGTACAGCATGCCAGCTGGAGGCCGGTGTCCACACCATGGTGATAAACATATTGAATGTCCAGATTACACAGCTATGACCAAAGCAATGGACAGCCACCCTGCCAATACCGGCAGCCCCTGGGTGGAGTCACGCACCCATTGCCATGTATGATGCATACCCTGCCATATCATGCAGAGATGACCAGCAAGGCAGCATGAGCTATCGCAGTCCCACATGGTGCAATGGACAAAAGGCACTCTCACTATCAACCATACTGTAGTAGTAATGTGGTGGCGATGCACCCTGTCATGTTACAGGTGCTGTGTGATGCTCTGCACAATGTGATAGATGTTACACATGCCTATGCATGGCCTTTCCTGCTAATGTGTCATGGTTACACATTGCTCCATGTCTATCACATAAATTAACACAGGTGAGCTGGGGCAAGATTGTCCAGCACGGTACAGTGCTGTGTGGAAGTACATGGCACAACACATGCATGTGCAGGTGTCCATGTGTATGTGTGTACAGTGCCGCTGCTGGCGTTCACAATGGACACAGGCGTGATGTGACACTGACATATACACAGCGTACCACAGGTGAACAGTAGCACAGGCGTCACATGGGGACATATGCCAACTGATCTGGGACATAGGGGCAGCCAGGTACACATGTCCGCTAGCGGCTAACATCTACATGGATGCGTGCACAGTGTGATGGGGTGGCACACAGATATGATGTGACACCCAGTGCTCAATGGTGTGTGTGAAAAGCTTCACAACATGCGGCATTGTGTCACCCCACGATGCCCTTCACGAATCACTGTGCAGATGTGCGTACATGTCATAGCAATGTATTTCCAACAGTATGCCAGCACAGCGAGTGTGATATTGACCTGCCACCATCATTATGTCTTCCAGATAATGCCCGCGTTCCGGCTACCACCATTTAGCGTCAGGAGGAGGAGGTCATCATACCATACCTCCAGAGTAACTACAATGCCCTGTTCAGCCATGTCCCACAGCAGCAGGCACAAGAAGCGGCGGGGAGATGTGGGAGGAGTTGTGCAAGGAGGGAGTGAACAGTAAATGCGTGAACCAACCGCACATACCAACAAATCCGCCCAGGCACTGCACAGACCTGATCCGGCATGCAAGACAAGCGTGCGGCTGCAATCGCCAGGCAACAATGTGGGACAGGTGGTGGGCCACCAACACAGCCCCACTCACAGCTCGCGGAGGAGCTCCTGGTCAGTCTGGGGACACCCGCGGAACAACATGCACAACCACTTGCGTCCATACGATGGAGGTGGGTGTCACCAAGCTATGAGCCTGGAGCGCATGGTAAGTCAGTGTTGCATGTATGTATGATAGGCGGCGTGGGTGTAAGGGTGTCATAGTACAACACATGATATAGCAATACATGCCAGGTATATGGCCACACAAGATGCAAACCATTGTATGCTATGTTGTGTTAGCAGACATGTGCATAGCACATGCAACCACACACATGCATGATGTGTCATGCACAGTGCTGACCGTGGAGATAGCAATGGCTAATGTATACCTTTGTGTAATGCTGCCTTTACAGGTACGTCTGGCGTTAATACGCAGGACAAGGGTCTGTTGCAGGTAAGTCTGTTGCCAGTCAAGCGCATGTTCTGCTGTATTGATATTCCGCATGTGTCTGGGCATGGCATGCTCACCTGTGTATGACGCCGTCACGGTATTCAGCTCGCACCACCCGACATACACACCACCCATGTACAGTAGATACACCCATTACCGTAGAGTGGTATGACACCACACAACCAATTGGTGTGTTACGTGCATTCAGCTATGCATACAATGGTGTAGGTGTTACACAATGGCTGCATGTGTAGTATGCATTGGAATGCCAGTGCAGTATGGACACAGTACCACAGAGTGAGCTGTGATCTGGCCAGAGCACAGGTGTTACCAATGTGACCCATGCCCCTGCATCGGGTGCACTGCGTTGTGACATGGCGCATGCCATGTCCCATGCGCGTGTGTCTGTCTGCAGCATTGTCACACCATGATATGACCTATGCGCAACATAGCAGACATACACATTGTCAGCATATCCGTAGAGAATGTGACCGTCACACTAGTATGGGTGTATGTCACATGGGCCACCACAGGGCCGTGTGCACAATGTCTACCACACACAATTGTCAATGAGTCAGACAGACAAGGCCATGGTGGATACCTACGGGCATGTTGCCACGCAGCACAGCCACAGTGGGTACTCACCATTGCACCCTGTACACACATAGTGGGTTCATCAATGTAGTGGACCCCTGGACATCTGCTGTAGTACACCAGTGACATGAAATCCTCTCCCCAGCTACTACAGGTGCCTCCAATGTCTACCATATATGTGCTGCTGAGCAGCTGAACTGACTTACAGACATGGCAATGTAATGCGTCCAGGTCACGCATCGCACAGACACATAGCTGTGTCCTGCTACTGTGCAGTGGCACAGAGCCTGCACCACACACCGTGCAGCTACGCGCACAGCTCACAGCAAGCGTACCAGCACAGACATCACTGTTACACATACATTGTATCTGTACACTGTCGCATAACACTGCACCATGACAGCCATCGTGATTTGGTGCATGCGGTGGACACCATCCTCACATGTCCACATGATACCGCACATGTTTGCGGTGTACATTACATAGTGTTGGCCGCCATGTGTACTCTCAACGTGCCGGTGGCCACACGGTGTATCACGCTGATGCATGCAAACTACCATGAATGTGTGTACTGCATGCCTACTAAATGACACCTGCCTGTTGTACTGTCCCCACCAGGGCAGTGTACATACTGCCACTATGAATGTCTGGTCTGCATTCACTGGTCTGTGTTGTGTGAATGCTGCATGCCACCTGCATTATCACATGCATGCTGTGTGTGTGTGTGTGTGTGTGTGTGTGTGTGTCTGTGTGTGTGTCTGTGTGTGTGTGTGTGTGTGTGTGTGTGTGTGTGTGTGTGTGTGTGTGTGTGTGTGTGTGTGTGTGTGTGTCTGTATTGTAACCGATGGTATGTCTTTGTATTGACAGGTGCTGTAGGTGCGTTCCCCTCCTGCGGTCAATCTGATGCTAGTGTCCCCACAGATACTAGTGGTGATGACCATGTGCATGAGGCACAGGCAGGGTCGTCACAGGCAGAGACTGTGCCAGTGGAGAACATTACACATCGTCCCTTTCATCCCTGCACACGGTTCAGATGCGACACATACCCCGACACCGATGCCCATAGATGATGGTCAGTCAGCGTCTGTTGTCCCCGAGCAGGAATGTGTGGTGGCTGCAGAAGGTGTGGGTACACACGATGTTGCCAGTGTAAGGACTGGTGCAGTGCCACGCAGGCATGTGGCAGGTGCTGCCCGTGGGGAGCACCGCTAGACATACACCTGCTGTACAGGGTGCGGCAGCTGGTATAACCAGGCGCATGTTCCAGACTGTAATGGCGGGCGCAGGCACGTGCGAGCGGCAGAACCAGGAGGGGCAGAGGCTGCAGAGGTCCGCAATCCGTTACCTAAATGACAGCATCCAGGCATTGGCGAATGCACAACAGCATCTTGCCGATGTTCTGGATAGGAGATTGGGCGACATGGCTGGTCTCCTCGACCGAGGCTTGGCCATCCTTGAGCGTGCGCAGTCCGTGCAGGAACACCAGGTAGGGGTGAGGCATAGGGCGCGTGGGCGTGTGCCAGCAACACCACCTGCTGCAGGTCAGCGTGTCGTGCCACCTCCCATGCCCACACAGACAGTGATGGTAGCAGTAGCACTGCAGCTGCTACTACACCATCCACACCAGGACAGAGCAGGCCACGTGGACATGGCCCTGGACGGCCCGTCGTGGGCATGTTTCCAGCGGACATGTGACATCGGAGAGTGGACAGCCTGTACCTCCACCCGGTCGTGCCCGTGCGACCCCAGGCAGGCGCGGGTCACTTCGCCGCCCGCTGACACAGTGAGCCGTAACACCTGCACTCTACAGTCTGGGGCTGCCAAGCATACCCTGTGTAGGCATCACAGATGACTGAACTGTGTACACACACACCCACACAGCAGACACAACTGTAGGGCTCCACCACACCCACATGCATTCTACATAGTCATGCCCACTCAATGCACTGGCCCTTACACACACACATGATGTCATCCATTGGTACAGCCCATGCCTGTGCTTTATATCACCCTGTGCATATGATTAAGTCTCTGCCACATAACTGTGAGCCACACCAGCAATGCACGGTTAAGCTAACATATTATGATGCACAGGGTGGACACGATAGTGAGAGGTGTACGTGATACCTGTGTCCGCATGGTACGTGCTGTGTATGTTGTGGTGTGTGTGTATGGCTGGTGACAGGTGTGTATGTGATGTGTGTTGTGCAGGGACATCATGCAGCAGACATACCATGCAGGACAGGTGCAGCATTCATTGATATGTGTACACAGTATGTGTGGTGGTTACATGTGTAGCACCATGTCGGTGCAGTTAACCCGTTTGATACTGATGGTGTACTGCACGTGCCTACTGGGAGCACTGTAATTAGTTCCCACGTGTGGCAGTCGTGGGGTACCCACAGGCATGTCTGGCAAAATCAGCAAAGAAAAGTTACCCACATCGGCATGGACCCTACATAGGTACATAGGCACACATGAACGTAACAGGATATGTGCCCTACGACATGTGTGGACCTAGCATGACTGTGTGTGGCATCTAACACCCCTCAGGATGGGGATGCCATATCCATCAGTCCCCAGTCCCTGGTCTAGCAGTGACACACAGAGGTTGACTGGCGCATAACTATAGTCACACATCCACCGTCAGTAGCAGTCCTGGACAAAAGGCAGTCAGGGCCTTTCCTTCACATGGCCTGGCACTCCTCTCGTGTCGTACTGTGTGTCTGGCCGTTACCCTGTTCCCCCAGCACGTCCCACTCATCTTTGGGTTGAGGTGTCTGACAGTCGCTTCTGTGCCCGTGTTCGCATGGGGCCTGGGAGGTGGAATGTGCCCATGTCACCCAGGTCAGACATGGCCGTGTATGTCGGGCACAGATCACCACGGATCAGCTGTGCTGTGCAGATCCACAGCCAGTGTCCCCTTGGCCGTGCACCATGTGACACATGTCCTAGCACCGTCATCCCCGTCTTGTGGAACGTTTGCGGTCCTTCCGAGTGCTGCAGGCGTCAGGTTAGCTACAGGCCACATGTGCCATTGTACACAGTCATTGCACTGCTGTGTGATGTGTACAGGGTACAATGAACACCCTGATGTGGTTGCCATTCCATCCAGACCAGGAGGCCACAATGGAATGTCTTCACACCCACATTGCCATTGTGTGTGTTGACAGAGGTTGCCAACAGGTGTGGTAGCCATCACCCTGAACATGTCCACCACCTTTAATGGCGTACCACCTACATGTGACATTGGGGCGAACATGTTCTTCACACTGGGTAGGGCTGCACCTTCTCTGGCATCTGGTAGCAGGCCATGGCTCTGGCACCAGTCAGCCATGTCTATGACGCCCTAGGTGGATGTCGTGTAACATGGGGTGCTGGGTATGTCGGCGGTGCGTAGTCATCTGCATACCATGTCCGCTACAATCCCGCTATGATTGCATGCACATTGGAAGGTCGGATGCCATATGGCAGGGTGCACAGGAGTGAGCCCTGTGGGCCTCCACTGGGTCCAGATATGAGTGTGACAAAGCACCTTCAGCACCAACCCTGTGTGGTGTGACCTCCAACCTGTGTGAGAAGCATCGGGTGACATATGTCCCCACATGTATGCTGGCGAGCCTTTACATGGGTCCCATGTGTAGTGTGCTCTGATCGCTCCCACCAGGTCATGGTACTGTGTGCAAACCCACACATCCCCATCAATGGCCTTGGTGAACACTCCAGACTGGGCGAGCAGGTTCGGGAGGCAGGATCCGCCCTTGACCACGTAGTTGTGGGTATGTTCCGGTCTTGGCTGTACACGCTATCTGTAACCATGACCACCTGTATGGACCTCCACACAGCTTTGCAGACAACACTTGTCAAGCGTATAGGGTGTGGCTGTTGACAGTCCATAGGAGCACTACCCTGGCATAGTGGGACCACAGATGCCATATGGCATCCATTTGGGACATAGCCCATAGTAAGGCTAACATGACACAGTGGCGCATGTGTGGGCGAGGGCCTTAAAGAGGATGGGTAGCACACAGCCAGGAAACCATCGGTGCCCATTGCTGGCGTGTCAAAGCGCCATAGAGATATGGGATCACCCCAGGCCATATGACATGTTTGGGAGGATACACTCTGGTGGGATGGATATGTTCCCTGTTGGGGGGGGGGATGTATGCATGGAACATGTCCTGTGATATGCAGACAATGTCTGTGGGTGCAGTGACTGTTGTACCATTCTGGACCATTTCCATGCAGGTCTGTGTGCCCCAACCATGTCCTTACCACAGTTAGGGAAGGCCCTGTGGTTGTCTCATGTGCCCTCTGCAGTACCACTCCCACGAGCGGACCTGGATGTTGGTATGCGGGGCCGTATGGTGACGCCGGTATGAATGGGTGATGGTTTCCCTGGTACTGTCATTGCCCTGCCATGTAGTAGCTCCAACTGTTGATGTACAGGTAGTCAGTGGCTGCGGTCCACCACACCATGTGCCTACCTGTGGTGGACAAGGGCCTGATGTCATCATGTTTGCCTGTCGCAGACATGCATGTGGGTGGTCGTGGAAGGCATTCGGTAGGCGTTTGTCTGTGTGTGTGTGTGTGTGTGTGTGTGTCTGTGTGTGTGTGTGTGTGTGTGTGTGTGTGTGTGTGTGTGTGTGTGTGTGTGTGTGTGTGTGTGTGTGTGTGTGTGTGTGTGTGTGTGTGTGTGTCTGTATTGTAACCGATGGTATGTCTTTGTATTGACAGGTGCTGTAGGTGCGTTCCCCTCCTGCGGTCAATCTGATGCTAGTGTCCCCACAGATACTAGTGGTGATGACCATGTGCATGAGGCACAGGCAGGGTCGTCACAGGCAGAGACTGTGCCAGTGGAGAACATTACACATACGTCCCTTTCATCCCTGCACACGGTTCAGATGCCGACATACCCGACACCGATGCCCATAGATGATGGTCAGTCAGCGTCTGTTGTCCCCGAGCAGGAATGTGTGGTGGCTGCAGAAGGTGTGGGTACACATGATGTTGCCAGTGTAAGGACTGGTGCAGTGCCACGCAGGCATGTGGCAGGTGCTGCCCGTGGGGAGCACCGCTAGACATACACCTGCTGTACAGGGTGCAGCAGCTGGTATAACCAGGCGCATGTTCCAGACTGTAATGGCGGGCGCAGGCACGCAGCAACGGCAGAACCAGGAGGGGCAGAGGCTGCAGAGGTCCGCAATCCATACCCTAAATGACAGCATCCAGGCATTGGCGAATGCCCAACAGCATCTTGCCGATGTTCTGGATAGGAGATTGGGCGACATGGCTGGTCTCCTCGACCGGGCTTGGCCATCCTTGGCGTCGCAGTCGGTGCAGGAACACCAGGTAGGGGGTGAGGCATAGCGCGTGGGCGTGTGCCAGCAACACCACCTGCTGCGGGTCAGGCGCGTGCCACCTCCCATGCCCACAGACAGTGATGGTAGCAGTAGCACTGCAGCTGCTACTACACCATCCACACCAGGACAGAGCAGGCCACGGGCGTGGCCTGGACGGCCTGTCGGGCATGTTTCCAGCGGACATGTGACATCGGAGAGTGGACAGTCTGTACCTCCACCCGGTCGTGCCGTGCGACCCCAGGCAGGCGCTGGTCGCCGCGCGGCAGACACAGTGAGCCGTAACACCTGCACTGTACAGTCAGGGGCTGCCAAGCATACCCGTGTAGGCATCACAGATGACTGAACTGTGTACACACACCCACACACAGCAGACACAACTGTAGGGCTCCACCACACCCACATGCATACTTCTTAGTCTTGCCCACTCTGTGCACTGGCCCTTGCACCCACACATGTTGTCATCCATCCGTACAGCCTTTGCCTGTGGCACTTTATATCACCCTGTGCATATGATTAAGTCTCTCCCACAAAACTGTGACCCACACCAGCAATGCGGTTAAGCTAACATATTATGATGCACGGGGTGGACACGATAGAGAGCGGTGTACCTGATACCCGTGTCCGCATGGTGCGTGCTGTGTGTGTTGTGGTGTGTGTGTATGGCTGGTGACAGGTGTGTATGTGATGTGTGTTGTGCACGGACATCATGCAGCAGACATACCATGCAGGACAGGTGCAGCATTCATTGATATGTGTACACAGTATGTGTGGTGGTTACATGTGTAGCACCATGTAGGTGCAGTTAACCCGTTTGATACTGATGGTGTACTGCGTGCCTACTGGGAGCACTGTAATTAGTTCCCCGCATTGTAGTCGTAGGGTACCCTGAGCATGTCTGGCAAAATCAGCATAGCACAGTTACCCACATCCGGCATGGACCCCTACATAGGTACATAGGCACACATGAGCGTAACAGGATATGTGCCCCTCGACATGTGTGGACCTAGCATGACTGTGTGTGGCATCTAACACCCTCAGGATGGGGATGCCATATCCATCAGTCCCCAGTCCCTGGTCTAACAGTGACACACAGAGGTTGACTGGCGCATAACTATAGTCACACATCCACCGTCAGTAGCAGTCCTGGACAAAGGCAGTCAGGGCCTTTCCTTCACATGGCCTGGCACTCCTCCCCGTGTCGTACTGTGTGTCTGGCGTTACCCTGTTCCCCAGCACGTCCCACTCATCTTTGGGTTGAGGTGTCTGACAGTCGCTTCTGTGCCCGTGTTGGCATGGGGCCTGGGAGGTGGAATGTGCCCATGTCACCCAGGTCAGACATGGCCATATGTCGGCCACAGATCAGCACGGAACAGCTGTGCTGTGCAGATCCACAGCCAGTGTCCCCTTGGCCGTGCACCATGTGACACATGTCCTAACACCGTCATCCCCGTCTTGTGGAACGTTTGCGGTCCTTCCGTGCTGCAGGCGTCAGGTTAGCTACAGGCCACATGTGCCATTGTACACAGTCATTGCACTGCTGTGTGATGTGTACAGGGTACAATGAACACCCTGATGTGGTTGCCATTCCATCCAGACCAGGAGGCCACAATGGAATGTCTTCACACCCACATTGCCATTGTGTGTGTTGACAGAGGTTGCCAACAGGTGTGGTAGCCATTAACCTGAACATGTCCACCACCTTTAATGGCGTACCACCTACATGTGACATTGGGACGAACATGTTCTTCACACTGGGTAGGGCTGCACCTTCTCTGGCATCTGGTAGCAGGCCATGGCTCTGGCACCAGTCAGCCATGTCTATAGCGCCCTAGGTGGATGTGCATGTCACATGGGGTGCTGGGTATGGTGCCAGGTGCGTAGTCATCTGCATACCTTGTCTGCTACAATCCCCCTATGATTGCATGCACATTGGAAGGTCGGATGCCATATGGCAGGGTGCACAGGAGTGAGCCTGTGGGCCTCCACTGGTTCAGATATGAGTGTGACAAAGCACCTTCAGCACCAACCCTGTGTGGTGTGACCTCCAACCTGTGTGAGAAGCATCGGGTGACATATGTCCCCACATGTATGCTGGCGAGCCTTTACATGGGTCCCATGTGTAGTGTGCTCTGAGCGCTCCCACCAGGTCATGGTACTGTGTGCAAACCCACATCCCATCAATGGCCTTGGTGAACACTCCAGACTGGACGAGCAGGTTCGGGAGGCAGGATCCGCCTTGACTATGTAGTTGTGGGTATGTTCCGGTATTGGCTGTACACGCTATCTGTAACCATGACCACCTGTGGACCTCCACACAGCTTTGCAGACAACACTTGTCAAGCGTATAGGGTGTGGCTGTTGACAGTCCATAGGAGCACTACCCTGGCATAGTGGGACCACAGATGCCATATGGCATCCATTGGGACATAGCCCATAGTAAGGCTAACATGACACAGTGGCATGTGTGGGCGAGGGCCTTAAAGAGGATGGGTAGCACACAGCCAGGAAACCATCGGTGCCCATTGCTGACGTGTCAAACGCCATAGAGATATGGGATCACCCAGGCCATATGACATGTTTGGGAGGATACACTCTGGTGGGATGGATATGTTCCCTGTTGGGGGGGGGGATGTATGCATGGAACATGTCCTGTGATATGCAGACAATGTCTGTGGGTGCAGTGACTGTTGTACCATTCTGGACCATTTCCATGCAGGTCTGTGTGCCCCCAACCATGTCCTTACCACAGTTAGGGAAGGCCCTGTGGTTGTCTCATGTGCCTCTGCAGTACCACTCCCACGAGCGGACCTGGATGTTGGTATGTGGGGCGTATGGTGACGCCCGGTATGAATGGGTGATGGTTTCCTGGTACTGTCATTGCCCTGCCATGTAGTAGCTCCAACTGTTGATGTACAGGTAGTCAGTGGCTGCGGTCCACCACACCATGTGCCTACCTGTGGTGGACAAGGGCCTGATGTAGTCATGTTTGCCTGTCGTGAACATGCATGTGGGTGGTCGTGGAAGGCATTGGTGGCGTTTTCGGTCTGGCCTCTGTTCAACATTGGCATGGAGGACATGTAGGTACCACACCGGTCATATGATGTGTGTGGTTTCCTGTGGAGAGGTCATCACTGAGGTCCCCATGCTGGTGTTGGTTACAGTGAGTGGATGACCAGTGGATCCACTATCACGGTCTTGCATCACCATTGAGGGCTGTACATCCTGTGTGGGGCATATCCTCACCATGCGTGATGGGCAGAACTGTCAGACATCCCCCCCCCTGGTATGTATGGTGCATGGCTGTTTAACAGTGGCCGGGTGTGTGAACACCTGGGGCTGCTGGCGGAATGGGTTGTGCCATGGGTGTGTTCCCAGGCTATGTATGGGTGGTTCATGTCACCCAAACGGTGCTGTTGTGAGAGCATGCCCACTCACCAGTGTCCTCAGGACATCTGTGAAGGTATCCTGTGTTTGTGAGGGTTGTCTGTAGCATGCAACAAACTGTAGGCCAGTCCTACATGGTTAATTGCACCTACATATTCCCCTTGTAACAACAACGTCCTGTGCATGACCGGGTTACTGTTGTGTGGCCGAACACAGGATGGTCCGCATTCGCCACCCATGCCGTCGCACCATGTGTATGCATGTCTGATCTGTGCCGACTCTAAGTGTCTGAGCATGCCCAGTAGGCAGCTGTGTAGATAGACACACAGCACAGTGCACACCGCAGCCGTCTGCAGTAATACCGGTGCATGCCTCTATCCCTACGCAGCCACGTCTGTGGCATGGCCAGGTTTCTGTTGTGTGGCTGGACACACGATGGTCCACATTACGCCACCGTGCCGCGCATGTGTATGCATGTCTGCCCCTGTGCCGAGTCTAAGTGTCTGAGCATGCCCAGTATGCAGTGATGTACTGATCAGTAGTTACTTGTTATTCTGGACTGCAGCACTAACGCGTGTTAGTGTCTGGCGACCTGGGTAACAGACGACTGCGTGACTCGCACTCTGTCCGAACACCCGGGCGCGCATTGCCTTTGCAAATGATACCACTCACGTGAGGTATGCCTCCTGACAGCGCTCTGCTCAGTAAACTCAGTAGCAGCGTTCTGTAAATGCTTCATACTGTGGTGTTCATGTAGATAGGCGTGGGTTCGTCCCCGTCCTTTCCCGTGTGTATGTGTGTGTGTGTGTGTGTGTGTCTCTGTGTGTGTGTGTGTTTCCAGCCGCGTCTGCGACTGAATATGCTTTTAGGCGCTCCGCAACACATGCCTTGGCTATTGCCACCTATTGTCTTCGGCTGGCGTCAGCAGCCTACAAGTATGCCTGTGACAGCGTTCTGTTTAGCAAACTTCGGTAGCGCGTTCTGTAAATGCTTCATACAGTAGTGTGTTCATGTAGATAGTCGTGGGTTCGTACCCCGTCCCTTCCGTGTGTGTGTGTGTTTCCAGCTGTCTCTGCGACTGATTATGCTTTTAGGCGCCCGCAACACATGCCTTGGCTGTGCCAACTATTGTCTTCGGGTGATGTCAGCAGCCTACAAGTATGCCTGTGACAGCGCTCTGTTTAGCAAACTTCGGTGGCAGCGTTCTGTAAATGCTTCATACTGTAGTGAGTTCATGTAGATAGGCGTAGGTTCGACTCCGGCCCTTCCGTGTGTGTGTGTGTGTGGTCTCTGTGTGTGTGTGTGTTTCCAGCTGCGTCTGCGACTGAATATGCTTTTAGGCGCCCAACACATGCCGTGGCTATTGCCACCTATTGTCTTCTTGACTGGCGTCAGCAGCCTACAAGTATGCCTGTGACAGCGTTCTGTTTAGCAAACTCGGTGGCCAGCGTTCTGTAAATGCTTCATACAGTAGAGTGTTGATGTAGATAGTTGTGGGTTTACCCCGTCCCTTCCGATGTGTGTGTGTGTTTCCAGCTGTCTCTGCGACTGATTATGCTTTTAGACGCTCCGCCAACACATGCCTTAGCTATTGCCAACTATTGTCTTGGGTGATGTCAGCAGCCTACAAGTATGCCTGTGACAGCGCTCTGTTTAGCAAACTTCGCAGCGTTCTGTAAATGCTTCATACTGTAGTGAGTTCATGTAGATAGCGTAGGTTCAACTCCCGGCCCTTCCGTGTGTGTGTGTGTGTGTCTCTGTGTGTGTGTGTGTGTTTCCAGCTGCGTCTGCGACTGAATATGCTTTTAGACGCCCGCAACACATGCGGTGGCTATTGCCACCTATTGTCTTCTTGACTGGCGTCAGCAGCCTACAAGTATGCCTGTGACAGCGTTCTGTTTAGCAACCGGTAGCGTTCTGTAAATGCTTCATACAGTAGTGTGTTCATGTAGATAGTCGTGGGTTCGTACCCCGTCCCTTCCATGTGTGTGTGTGTTTCCAGCTGTCTCTGCGACTGATTATGCTTTTAGGCAGCTCCGCAACACATGCCTTGGCTATTGCCAACTATTGTCTTGGGGGGGATGTCAGGCGCCTAGACGTATGCCTGTGACCCAGCTCTGTTGAGGAAACTCGGTAGCGCCTTCTGTCAATGCTTCATACTGTACTGAGTTCAAGTAGATAGGCGTATGAGGTTCGACTCCGGCCCTTCCATGTGTGTGTGTGTGTGTGTTTCCAGTTGCCTCTGCGGATACACATACTATTATCACGCTCGCAACTCATAGCTTCCCTATTGCCACCTATTGTTTTCGCGGGTGATGTCACCAGCCTAAGTATGCCTCTGACAGCACTGTGCTCAGTAAACTCGTGCAGCGTTCTGTAAATGCTTCATACTGTTGTGAGTTCATGTAGATAGGTGTTGGTTCGACTCCCGGCCCTTCCGTGTGTGTGTGTGTGTGTTTCCAGCTGCCTCTGCGGATACACATACTATTATACGCTTCGCAACACATACCTTGCCTATTGCCAGCTATTGTTTTGCGGGTGATGTCACCAGCCTAGAAGTATGCCTCTGACAGCGCTGTGCTCAGTAAACTCGGTAGTGCGTTCTGTAAATGCTTCATACTGTAGTGAGTTCATGTAGATAGGCGTAGGTTCGACTCCCGGCCCTTCCGTGTGTGTGTTTCCAGCTGCTTCGACCATTAAACTTTTAAGCAAATTTGGTTTAAAAGTTTCACGACAACATGTGATTTAAACATGTTAGACTCACTTGTTGTTTTGAAAATTCAGAGAATAGCATTATTCCGCCCCACTTGTGGAAACACGAAAACGCTTTTTCATGTTTTCATGAACTGTTCAAATGTTTAAATTGTTGTGTGAACCACGGTGATATTCTTGCCATTTTTTCCGGTTTGTTTGTGTTCATAAGTACAATTCATGTAATACGGTGGGGTTCATTTTGTATGCTTTCTGTGATGGTGACATGTGTGTGTTTCGTTAGCAGTACGCCTCTGCTTTCTATGCTGTGGCTACATCCCCATTGCTCGCAGAAAGTGACAAATGGAAGTGTAAGGGTGGACATTTAAAGCCTGGATACTTCCATGTTATGTGTAAGTCTCACCCCAAAGGGTGATAGCGCATACATGTCTATGAAGTACCTTTGGATACCATATGCGACCTGTCGTGGACAAAATGTTTATGTTGACTGTTCCATCTACCTATGTGTGACATTGTTTGGGGCCATAGGGTGCCAGCAAGTCTTCCCTGTTCATTGGGTGTTTGCCATGTTGTATTGACATCAATCCTATTAATTCACCAAGGATGTCTTTCTTTGGTGTCAACGCCATAGTTTGACCTTCCTATGTCATTCCCAGCAGACGTGGAGATTGTGCCATTGGTATCTTTACACAGGTGACCCATCTGTTCCACTGTATGGAAGCGCAGGATCCCCATACATGTGCTGGCACATGGTGTGTTGTCTACGCCGGTATCTGCCCACCGCTCTTTCTTTGAATGGGTTGTGTGTCCTGTACACCGTATCTGTATTCCCTGAGTTATACCTTACAACAGCTGTGGATTCCCCAGGTTGGCACGTATGGGTGCCATCTTGGCCGTACGTTTGTCCATCGATGGGAACAGCGTACTGGAGAGTAGTATGGGGCGGTCAACATTTCACAGCTGCATTCTGCCATTTCCGATTGGATGATGGTGTGTATTGCGGGTAGCGCGCATATGCCGCCAACCCGCGTCCGCTGCGAGCGAGGGATGATGAATCATCTGCCAATCCACACCCGACACCCATATATGCATACCCACGATCCATGTACAGCCGTGGGCAGGTACCCCTTGCACACCCTTCATGTATTGCAGAAATGGGATAATGGACGTGCATTAATATGGATGCAGCAGCATGGGGAGTGCTATTCATATGTCCTGCATTTCATAAACGGCTGTCATCAACCT
This sequence comes from Protopterus annectens, assembly GCF_019279795.1. Lineage (NCBI taxonomy): Eukaryota > Metazoa > Chordata > Ceratodontiformes > Protopteridae > Protopterus > Protopterus annectens. Next base: position 1,027,668 of record NC_056746.1, read on the forward strand.
TGAAGACACCTGTGGTACACATATCTACCTGTGCGTGAAGTAGCGGCTGTCACCTCTTCGGTTCACACTATGTTGCTCACTCCTTAAGGAGTTATATTTGGGTCCTGCAATGGACACCCGATGTGCATATGTAAAGTTTGCTTTATGTTGGACTGTGTCCATTGACCCGAGTGGGTTTGACTGCCTTGTTATGTTCCCCATTCCCGGATGTCTGTCCAGCCTACCCATATTATGTGGTGCTCATTGGCCATTGTCCTTCCACAATCTACCCATAGGGTGTTACTGTAGTCCTGCAGGTTGGCAACAGCTTTACATAATCCTCACAGGTACCATTGTGAACTATCCGCCACTGAATTGTCAGTATAACACAGCCGGTACATGTAGAACCTATGAATTCATGACAGTATGTCGGTTATGTGTGTGAACTCCATATTTTAGCGATAGTATGGCCTTCCTACTTCACGTTGTTGGTGTGCCATTAATATGTGTTCCGCAGGTCGCAGGTATGTTCCGCCAAGTGGAGGCGGGTGATCCCCACATACTGGATAGCACCTTCGCTGCTGTGTACGCTGGGATTCGCATGGCAGGATGGATGTCTACGGGGTGTATGTACTGCTGTTTCCATGTTTATGTCCTGTGTCATGCCCTACTACGGCTGTGTGATTCCACCAGGCTTGCTATTATGGGTGCCATCTTGTCCGTACGTTTGTCCATCCTTGGGAAATGCCTACTGGACACTGATGTAGGGCTGAACACATTTCACACATGCCTTTAGCATTACCCTATGGGTGCTTTGCATCCTTACTGGGGACTAAGGCACGTCCTGTACCCGCAGCCCTCCCACGGGGCGGGACAACGGATTATCAGCCAAACAACACCGAGACCCATTTTGCATACCCAGGATACCAGGGCTGCAACCCCCCACGGTACGCATGACACATCCTTCATGTGTGCGGAACTGGGATATGGACGCACATGTATGGACACGGCAGTCTGGGGACCTCTGTTCATATGTCCTGCATGTCATGGGCAGGTATCATCAACCTTAAACACGCTGGTGGTGCATATGTCTAGCGGTGCCGTAGTCACGGTATGTACTCGGATTGGCTTTTTCTGGCGCATACTGGCAAAACAGTCAGAATTTTTGGAGTCCTACAATGGACACCGATGTGCATTTGTAAAGTGTAGAACGTGTTTGACTGTCCCCATCTGGCCAGTGGTATTGACTGCCGCTGTATGTTCCCCAGTCGTGGATGTCTGCTTGACTACCCATCGTTTGTATGACATGGCCTATCTATATCCACGTGCTAGTATGCGAAATACAGCAAACCTTAAGGCCCTGCCCATCTTCATAAACGACATTATGGAACAAATATGGGCTGAAACAGACACTGAGAAATAGGATAGGCTCCACAGTGAAAGGATACTGAGCTGTCTCAACTACTAAGATGGGGCACCGCCGAGTACGGATGTCATGACATAGCCGCCCTAATTCACTTCCTTCAGGGTCGGTTTAAAGCTAATTAATCAATAAACCTGCTCATAGTTAGGTGGACAGTGCTCCAAGTCTTGATTATAACTGACATTCACTTCTTCAGTGGAATACATATGTAAA
>NC_056746.1:1029782-1059935 GCF_019279795.1 Protopterus annectens
TAAAACCATCTACTCTCGACCAAGAAATTAGCCCTCCTGGCTATAACATCCTCAGAAATGACCCAAAAATGAAAAAAGGTGGGGGTATAGCCATTCTTTACAAATCAAAGCTACAAATTTCCCTCATTAATGTGCTCTCATCAATAGATACCAAATCTGAAACCCTAACTATCAAACTCCAAATCAATAACTCTAAATCAATCTATATAATTTGCATGCATCTACCTCCAGGTAACAATACAAATTCTCTAGAAAACTTGCTTAGTCATTTATCTACCCATCTACTCCAGGAGACCATTGTACTTGGTGACGTTAATATAAACTTGCCTTCTTGTAGTTCTCTCAACCCCACCAACCATATAAACCTCTTTGGATTCTCTCAACTAATTACAACTCCTACAAGAATCCATAAACCCACTAACAAGGAAAGTACTCTGGATTGGATCCTTATTAACAGCCACCCTGAATCTTATACTCCAGGAATCCTCCTAGATGATATCAGTGACCACACACTTACCTACATTATTAAACAAAAAACCCACATTCCCTCCACACATAATCTCAAAACCTCCCGGTCAAAAAAAAGTTTTAACCCAGACAGCTTCTTAACCGAATTGCAAGCTTGTGACTGGTCACCACTAACCTATCTAGAACTAGACGAAGCAGTTACCTACTTCAACACTAAATTTCTTAATATCCTAGACTCCCATGCCCCTTATCGCTCAACTAGAATAAAAACCAAATGTGCCCCCTGGCTCACAAAACAAACCAGGCAAAAGATACACTTCAGAAATAAAATATGGGCTAATTGGAGATCTACCAAATGTCCAACAACCCACCTCCAATTTAAACAACTAAGAAATTCCACCAAAAGAGATATTCTTAGAGACAAAAAAGATTACTACCTCGGCCTCCAACAGACCAATCAACAAACCCCACAAAAATTCTGGAGTGGGATAAACAAACTTCTTCAACCAGGCCACACCACCACTCCAAACCCAACCGGTTTCAATAGTAACAACTCCAACCTGATCCCTGATGCCTTTAATAACTACTTTACAGAAGCCATTCAAACCCTGGCCAATTCTCTACCTCCTCTCACTGCTTCACAACCAAATATCTGCAATACGTCTATACCTACCTTTCAAATACAGCCTGTATCTACATCTTTCATCTGTAAGCTACTTCAAAAATTGAAGCCTTGCACCCCTTCTGCTGACCAACTCCCATCTGAATACCTAAAAATAGCCGCTAAAGCCGTAGACTATCCCATCTCTATCCTTATTAACAGATCTATCTCTGAGGGCAAAATCCCTGCTCTATGGAAGATATCCCATATCATCCCTCTACATAAAGGACAATCTACTGAACTTTCTAACTATCGCCCTACTGTCCCCATTAGCTAAGATAATGGAAAAATGTATTCACAAACAGCTACTCAACCACTTATTACAAAATAACCTACTAGCAAACTGCCAACATGGTTTTAGGCCATTTCACAGTACATCAACTGCCCTACTATCCTTTACTGACTCCATAAATAAAATCGTAACAATAACTTATATTCCTCTGCATTATTTATTGACCTATCAAAAGCCTTTGACATGGTTAACCACAACCTACTGCTAGACAAACTAAAGGCTCACTCTCTAGATCCTCAAGCCATACAATGGTTTAGATCTTATCTGGAAAATAGAAAGCAAGCAGTACTTTGATATAACATCCTGTCTTCTACAACCAGTAAAAATAGGAGTACCCAGGGCTCTATCTTAGATCCCCTACTCTTCTGCTTATTTATTAACAACTTACATACTAACATACCCCAAGCCACCTATATTCAGTATGCAGATGACTCCACCTTAATCTGTACAGCCAAGAGTATAACCTCTCCACTCTCTCACCCAAACTGTTTTTAAGAAGGTTGAAGACTGGTTTATGCAATACTGCCTCCTCCTAAATCCCAAAAAAACAAAACTACTACTCTTTACTCCTACTCATAAATCACCTGTTCCTTCCTTCTCTATAACCTCTAACAATGGTACCAACATTACCCCAGAGACTACAACCCGCCTACTTGGTGTAACTATTGATAATCAACTCAACTATGACGTACACATTAACTCAACTATTAAGTCTGTCAACAAAAAACTTGGCACCCTCTATAGAATAAAACCCTTTCTTACTCCTGCAAGAAAAACAATTGCCCAGACTCACCTCATTTCCACCCTTTTCTATGCCTCTGTTATATACACCAACCTATCCAAAAACAACCTCTCTAAACTCTCTACCTGTTATAATAGCATAACTAGATTCATCACAAGCTCACCCTTTAAAACTCACCATTGCCTTAACCTCAAACAGCTTGGCTGGCTAGAACTTCATAGCCACATACTCTATCAACAACTACTTATTACTCAAAAGATCCTATACCACCCTAATAATACCCCTATACTCACTAATCTTGTTACACCTTATATGAATCTACCTACACTACGCTCTGCTAACAAACTTCTAGTCTCCTCTAAAAAAGCTAACAACAAAGCTGGGATTCACTCTTCTCAAACACTGCAGGAAAATTCTGGAATCAGCTTCCTGCTGACTTAACCCTTGCTTCTACTTCTCTGTTTAAAAAACATCTCAAAGAACATCTCAAAGCTCATTGGCTCTGTCCATGCACTAACCCAGATTGACATCTTTTCTCACTTCTATCCATAACCCTATACACTACTCCTATAACCTTTACCTCCAAATTGACTTACTACTACTGACTCTTACTCAGGAATTTTAGATTAATATATATATTCTTTTCCCTTTTCTAAGACTTGCTTATACCTTCTACTGTGAGTTGTAGAATTGTTTAGTTTAATTTCCACTAAATGTGTTTAGTTTTACAAATTTATTTTATAACTGTTCTCTATCAGAGTGCTAACTCTGTATTGTACTTCTCATAGTTATATTCATTGTTAAATTTCCCTTTTTTTTTTTTTGCTTGGAGCTTTTCTCCCCGGGCCTCTACTGAAAATGGACATATATCCAGCTAGACTAGCCCGGTCAACAAATGTAAAATAAAATAAATAAATAAAATGATAGAACTATTTGGACCCAACTCTGATACACCTAGCTTTATGCCCCTTCCATCTGGTCTCTTGCACACAATATATCAACCTTCCTTCTGTCCATTATATCAGCTAGCCCTGTCCCCATACCAGTCATACTGTCAACATTAAAAGTTCCTTCCCTCACTAACAAATTCCTAGCCTTTCTCTTCTCTTCCTGCCATATGAATGTCGGACAGCCTCCATGGTATGTCTGTGAATGCAAATTATACTGTGCTATCAAATGACTTAAGTGTGTTATAGCAATATTAAGAAAGTGTCACTAATTTTGTCCCATCACCCCCATGTATGTGTGGCATCCTCCAGATGTCCTGCTCTAACAGGTTGACAGGACTAACTGAGCAGCAAGAGTGTAAATACAGTGTGCTATACTGACATAGAACAGAAATACATATCAGGTATTACCTGTGCACAGCTATGTATAAGTAGGTGTACCTGGATGCCTCATAACAACAGAAATGGGATGCAAAATGTCAGGTAAATAAGCTGTACATGTTGTATACATGTGTAATCTTAGTTTCTGTGCATCCAACAGAGTTAGATTTCTACAGCTACTGGTTGTTGCATTGCCCTGACACAAACATGGGAACTAGAATAAGCATGATTATCAGATTTAAATTTCAGAGGTGTCCAACTGTGTTATGACCTTGTGTCCATGCCTACTACAAATAGCCATATGACCACCAACATAGCTGTATGGACTCAGCAATACCTTAGCTGTAAAACCTGTCTCCACCAAAGTAGAATAATCCCCTTTGCTGGGCAGTAGGAATAAACAAACCACATAACTGGTCACTATATCGGCTGTACAGGTCAGAGTAGGAGCAGGCACCAACTTGGCAGTGAGTCAACCTTTGTCTGAATGAGCATATAAGGTCACAGGTGGATTACTGTAAGGCTAACTATGAGTACAAATTGGACAGATCCACCATGGTCAATCACAAGGCTGTCTTCACATATGTCTGCAATCTCAGAGGCAACAACCCAACCAACCTTGTAATGGTGGTTAATCACACCACATACACACACAACATAACTATAGCCAAACTGCTGCAAAGAGGTTTAAGGCAAACATCACCCCCCCGGCTCACTATCAGTGTAAGTGGATATGCACAGCACCCGCACCCCTCCCCTCATCATCAGGGAGCAGGTGCATATTTCCTAATCAAAGTCAACCAAAGCAAGTCTCCATGGGACCTGAAAACATTCCTGTCTGCATCCTACATGAACTTGGGCATATGCTTCCAGCTCCATTACACACTGTATGCAAGCAAAGCCTAAGCACCATTGACATCCCATCTGCAAGGAAGATGGACATTTTCATCCCTCTACACAAATGTGAATGATGAATGGTGGTTTCCACAATGTAGTGGCCCTTACTGGAGGGGGGCATGACACATCAGGACCAGGAGTGCAATGCATGTTCATACTGTGCTGATAGATGACAGGGGTATGATGTGATTGTAGGTGGTGGGTAATGATAGGCAATATTGATTTGCTGGCTCTTTAAATAACTCTGGTCAATGTCTGAGGTCCTGTGATGTGTTTCGCTATTAATGTCTTCTAGTTGCCATGCAGCATCAGCCAGCATGTACTGCAGAGGAAAATGCAGCCATTACTGAAACATTAATACAGCACCAAAAATTTACAAGAAGCTAGATGCATACATGTGCACAGGCTGAAGCTAATACTGTGTTGAAGAAGCTTTCAATATTATTACAGCATTATGTCTTCTTGGGTACACACCTGCCATCAATTACAGAGACTATTTGATTAACAGCAAATAACGGTCAGCTGTCCTACCAGGATCATCCTAAATGTACTCAGTTACCTGCTACAGCAACAGCCATAGTTCACATACAGCTTATGAAGCAGCAAAGGGATCACATTTGTGAAAGGTATCAGTCCAGAGAACGGTACACACACATTTTCACAGCATTGCATATACCATGGAACACAGTGAAGACAGTCATCACATGGTGGTGGAAATATGGGGGAACAGTGACATTGCAAAGAACAGGACATCCCTCCAAATATGTGGAAAAGACAAGACCCAAACTGGTCAGGGAGCCTGCCAGGAGACCTACAGCAACACTACAGGAGTTGCAGGAATCACTGGCAAGTACCAGTTGTGTACTACATGTGACAACAATCTCCCGTATTCTCCACGTCTGGTCTATGGGGTAGGTTTTGAAGATGGAAGCCTTCTCACACACAGAACAACATCCAGGTCTGGTGGATTTCTCAAGAAAAATACATCAGGTTCCCCAATAGCATGTGGGAAAATGTGTTATGGTGTAATGAGACCAGGGTTGCACTTTTTGGCCACAATACCTAAAGGTTTGTTTGGCACAAGAACAACACTGCACATCACCAAAAGAACACCATCCTCATGGTGAAGTATGCTGATGGCCATGTCCTGCTTTGGGGTTGCTGTTCATAAGCTGAAAGTGCACCTGTAGCCAAGGTGGAGGGGATTAGGAAGACTTCAAAATACCAGTCTCTTTTGGCCCAAAAATGTCATGTGTCTGCTTGAAAGCTGTGGATGGAGAGGACTTATAACTTTCCACACAACACTGACCTATACTATGCATCAAAATCCATAAAAGAATGTCTTCACCATAACACAGTCAATGTTTTGGAATGTCCCAGCCAAAGTCCATACATGCATCCAATAGGGAATCAGTGGTATGTCCTGAAGAGGCCTGTGCAGAAGTGATGCCCTCATAATCTGACAGAGTTGGAGGGCGTCTGCAAGGGAGAGTGTACAAATATTGCTCTGTTGAGATGTGCCATGCTGATACACATTTTCCCAAGAGGACTGAGTGCTGTTATGAAATCATAAGGTGCTTTAACAAAGTATTAGTTTAAAGGTGTGCACAGTCATGCAACCAGCCTACTGTATGTATTTCAACTTCTACGTTACCCCTAACCGATGTGTTTGTTCTTCAATTGGATTGCACAAGTTATAGGTCACATTAAAAATGGGAAATGTTATCACACGATTTCTGTGGTCTCATGGTATATATCAGACAAGCCAGGCATGTTAACAGAGGTATCTACACTTATAATATCCACTGTAAGCTTAGAAGGTTGTTAGTCTAACTGGTTCTGTTGTAACATACGTGTACTGCAGGTTTTGAAGTATGAGACTCAAAATATGTCATTAAATAGTAATATCAGTCCTCACATCATCCCAGTAATGTGTCAGACAAATACAGGATTTATGATGAACAGACCAGAAATATGAGCCACACATGTAGACATTCAGTGACACTCTGCACAGTTGAGAGGTATGTTCTGTAGGAGCTGCCACTGTACTATACAGGTGAACAGCAATTATGTGTAAATGGGTGCAGTATGTGCTACTTGAAGGTCCATTACCTATTAACACTACTCACATATCACAGAGGTGTGTATAAGTTGTAACAGGAAGTGGAAAGGGCTACTGCAATGTTTGGGTCCTGTCCAGGGTGTGTATGTTGTGGTCTGACTGTGTTGTGAATCACCAGTTGGCTATTGTGAGGTCTGTGTAATGCCTGTCTGCCACCTCGCCTGTACATGTGTGCATGTGTGTGCAGGTGTGTGTGTGTGTGTGTGTGTGTGTGTGTGTGTGTCTGTATGTGTGTGCATGTGCTTGTGTATCAGCAAAAGGTATAGTGCAAGTATTAATTTAGATATGTTGTCTGGTGGTCATGGTGGTCACAGTCCTTCCTGCTCAGTATCTGATGCCAGTGTCTCTGCAGACTCTTGCAATGATGATGGTCATTTTCAGGCACAGCTGGTGTTGTTAGGGACTGAATCTGTGCCATCAGTTGGCATCCCACACTCATCCACAATGTCACTGTACACAGTCACAATACCCACACATGCCCTGTCCCCAGTAGCCACAGATGTTGGACAGTTAGCATGTAGTGGCATGGAACAGGCTAGTGTGGTGACTATGGAAGGTGTGAGTGTACACACTGTCCATAGCCAGAGTGCAGGCATGGTCCCACACAGGTGGATGGACAACAGTTCTCACAGGAGGACTTCTGCTCATCAAGCCGCTGTCATAAGTGCCACAGCAGGTTTTACCGGATGCATGTTTCAGGCTGTCATGGATGCATAGCCACATAGTGAATGCAACACCAGACAAATACTCAGGGTGGTGGAAGCAACTCTTCCTGGTATGTGGTGACATACGTGACCTTGTTGAGGCCACATGCCAAAATATTGAGGTCATGAATAGATGGTGGGGTGAGACCTTGGCAATTCTCGACCGTGGCATGTCTGTGCTAGAGCATGTGGTGGGAGTTGGGCATCAGCCATGTGGATATAGGTCAGCACCAACATCAGGTAAGAGCCTACGGGGCTATGCATCTTCACAATCCTGTAGTCACAGTGACACCAACACTAAGGGGTTGTTGTCCACATCACAATGGAGCCAACCATGGGCACGTGGTCCTTCCTGGTGCCATCAAGAACACAGATCCAGCAGACAGCAGTTATCATCAGGAAGCAGTACTGCATCTGATCTTGGGCCTGGTGGCGCCAGTCAGACCTGGCAGGACCAGTTCATGTCCATGGCTGGAAATAGTGAACTGGATGCCCTGCCATGTATGACCCACAGCTGTCCAACATAATCCTGTGTAGGGCAGCCACATGGCATGACTGTGTGCATACATACACACACACATCTGTATCACAGGCAAGTCACCTCCAGACACACACAGCACCTTGGCACAGCCATCTATAGGATACCCTCCAAACACAAACACACACACACACACACACACACACACACACACACACACACACACACATGGATGTCAACCGTATGGGCCAACCTAGGCCTCTGTTAAACCACACCACACCCTGTGCATATGATGATACCTGTGCCACATCCCTGTCACCCATACCATCGATGCAGGGACAAGCTAATATGGGTCTGATGCACAGGGTGAATAGTACAGTGTAGCTATGTAATATTGTTTAAGGTGATGTCTGCTTGCATATGTTATGGGTACACATAAATGTGTATGTACCTTATTAGCTATGATGCATTATTGCTGTTAGTACCACTGACTGTAGTCTGACATGCTGTATTCTGTTTGTGTTCCAGGTGTCTGTGTGCTTGCAGGCTGAGGCCCTGCAGACATTACCAACATTGAGTATGGCAGAGTGGAAATACAGTGACTGTTTCATAGACAAGGTACAGCTTTATATGTATGTTTACCATGTGTGTGTATGCATTCAACAGTGTGTGATGGACACTGTTGTCAGACAGTGTGACCTGGCATACATACCCATTGTCGCAGACAGGTAGCCTTCAAACATGTCACCTCAGTGTTGTGTAGTACCACATAATCATACATGTGGAACAAGTTATTGGAGTACTGTCAGTAGGTCTCTTACCAGGTTTAGCCATTATACTGACTGCAACAGATTCACATGTCAGCACCTGTTGCCCCTACCATTTCTTTCCCATACACTCAACACTGATGCAGTTGGTGAGGGCATGCATTATACTGTGTATGATAAGTTTATGATATGTATTCCTGAATTCACAAGGTGGAACAGGGAGACAAAATGGTATATCCTTTGCATATACACAGTAAAGACTGACACAGGGATGTGCATACAGTAACACAAACACAGTTGGCGATGGACAGATTTGTAAACCTACATATCAGCTTTAATGTACTATAGTGCTACATACACATGACATGCCCCACATAGATTTTAACATGGGACATAGCCACTACCTCTAACAACATGTAATGTTGTGAATGCCTTCATGAATGGTGAGATAACCCACCAGGAATAGCAACTGGAGTCATCTATTGCTCCTACAAGCCTGGACAACTAATAGGGTAACAGACATTGTATCAGCATGATGTCTCAGTCAGGTATGATAGATGATGCTGACATGTGTGTCAGTACACTCTAATGGCCTGTTGGCAACAGTATCACATACATGGACATTGTTAGGGGACAAAGACCACATATTGGTTGCAAATATCCAGATATTCTGTAGACATCTGTACAGATGACTGCAATGGCCTGTACAATGGTTTAACATTCTGCATGTGAGGCAGATGTCGTTAACATATAATATAAAGTAATGCCATCCAGAGGTGATAAGCAGATGTGGATGGTACACATATCAAAATGGTATAACCCACACACAATATGATTCTCAACCCAAACACAGTTGCCAGTATTGAGATTAGAACCCCTACCTATCTAGTTATTTCTACTACAGTGTTACACACATATCAGACATGCCACAGAATTTAAGTGAATTTGCCTTCTCTCAAGGTACTTCTAAGATGAATGACATCAGCAGACCTCATAGAGTAGGGTGATGGGAAGTGTACAGGGTGGTACACAACTCAAAATGGTACAACACACACACACACACACACACACACACACACACACACACCCACACACACACACACACACACACAGTGTTATGCAGTTATTGCACATGCTACAGAGCTTACTGGGCTCACAACTGGCCAAAGGTGCTGATAAGGGGAATTACATCAGCAGGACTGATAAAGTGGGGCAGTGCATGGGAAACTTATCAAAATACTTCTTATAAACATACACACTTACACACATTTGCCAGATTTGAGAGTAGAACCCCTGCCTATCTAGTGATTTGTACTATAGTGTCACACAGTTATTCCACTCTCTACAGAGCTTACTGGGCTAACAACAAGCCAAAGATGATGATAAGTGGAATGACATCAGCAGGACTGATAAAGTGGGGCACTGGGTGGAAAACTTATCAAAATACTTCTTACAAACATACACAATTACACACCCACTTATACACACACACACACACACACACACACACACACACACACACACACACACACACACACACACATACTTGGCAGATCTGGGAGTAGAACCCCTGCCTAGCTAGTGATTAGTACTATAGTGTCACACAGTTATCCCACATACTACGGAGCTTACTGGGCTGACATCTGGTCAAAGGCACTGATAAGGGGAATGACATCAGCAGAACTGATAAAGTGGGGCACTGGGAAGTGTTGTGGGTGGGAATGGCCTAAAACTGTTTCATCCACAAACAAACAGTCCCTTACACACCACTGTCTCTCTCTCTCTCTCTCTCTCTCTCTCACACACACACACACACACACACACACACACACACACACACACACACACACACACACACACACACACAAACACACTTGCCAGTATTGAGATTAGAACCTCTACCTATCTAGTTATTTCTACTATAGTGTTATGCAGTTATCACATGTACAGAGCTTATAAGGGTGATAGGTGTCCAATGGTACTTCTAAGGTGAATGGCAGCAACATATCTTGTAAAGTAGGGCAATGTGAAGTGGACTGAGTGTGAACAGTCTCTAATACTTAGACCCACGGATGCACACACACACACAGAGGTAGGTGATGTGATATTATAAACCCATCCTCAGTACTATTACACAATGGGGCTCACCTTTATGCTGTTACATGCAACTGTTTACATGGACATCACTGTATGTCATTCAGGGTATCTGAGTGTGTGACTCACTCTGTCTGTGTCCCCCTGTGTCTCTTTCTCTATCACTGTCTTTCTCTCACTGCCCCACATTTATGTGTGTGTATGCTTGACATATGTTATCTGTTGCTTATATGTGTGTGTGTGTGTGTGTGTGTGTGTGTGTGTGTGTGTGTGTGTGTGTGTGTGTGTGTGTTTGTGTATATATCTCATGCAACAGATGCAGATATATCACATATGAACCACCTACAGCTAGATGAGGGTAATCCTGTCTGGTGTGTGTGTGTCTGTGTGTGTGTGTGTGTGTGTGTGTGTGTGTGTGTGTGTGTGTGTGTGTGTGTGTGTGTGTGTGTGTATGTGTGTGTGAGGACAGTTAAGGTATACATAGCTGTCTGTATGCAATATACACAATACAATCATATATTCTGATGTGGGTTCTATGTCCTGTGATTCTCTAAGTGTAGGAGCATGCCCAGTGTGACCTTCTATAGCTAGAGTAGGACTCCATTCCAGAGATAGGTGTACTCCAGTCCAGGGTTTGTGTGCTACAGCCATACCTCTCAGGAGTAAACAGGTCTTTCCTTAGGGTACTGGGTTTGTTTAGCAAACATTTTCTGACATATCTGTAGTCTAATACTGCAATGTGTTGTGTCATTATCTAGTGCCAAACTTCCTCAGATCATCACAGTGCTTTACCAGATGAATACTAGGTGTATGATGCATAGACCAATATTATGAGGGCAACTATGTACATTCTTGTCCAACAAGTTCATTTGTGAGGTATGGCTACAGCCTGTTGAGTGATGCCGTGCTGTGTAAACAGTCCAGAAACTTGGTGATATACTGGCTGGGGATCTCCTGCTTGTGTGGTATCTTTCTAACCTGAGATGTCATATCCTTGTGTGTGGCAAGTTCATCCTAAAATGTGGCACATTACTGTTTCAGACTACATAACCTTCAGACTTTTCCTGCTACTGCAAACCCCCTCACCCTACCAACTTTCTCAGTATGTAAGGGCAATATTTACAACACATGCCTATCACTGTGCCTTTGTTCCACTTTTATTTATTTTCTTGTCCAGACATCTTGCTGTCAGAGGTTAGGAGTTATGGGTGTGGGTACAGAGTGCATTCAACTGTGTAGACATGTCCATTATATGTTAAAGCAAACATAAGAAAAAAGATTATTGAGAATAATTACTGGCAACAGTACCAGAAAACACTTATATTCACAAAAGCCTTGGCACCTCAGCTACACATCCTTTAAGATTTCCATTATATGTGTAGTATATTCCACATAGCACTGTGATTTCCAGGTATGTCAATGGCAGAGCAGTGAATGTTACTGACATGTGTAACAGTTGGCACTGCAGTTATCTGTACATGGCCCTGTCAAAGACAGCACTGTCATACCTCCCAACCATCCTGAATTACTCGGTTTTTACCTAGCTTTGGGGTCCAAATAATGGGGTGCCATGATTCCCGAGTGGCACCCCTTCATTTCCGATTTTTTTCTTTTTTTTAATTATGTTTTTCCCTTTTGAGCTGACGTCACTTGCTCGATGCGTCAGCTCCATCTAAACTACCAGCCTGTCGGAACTGAGCTCAAGGGCTCACATTTCCGGCTACCAAGGGTTACTGTTCAAATTATCTGCGAGCGGGAATTCTGGTTGTGGCTCGGCTTCTGCAAGCGTAAGTTGGGAACTCGTCGTTATCTTCTGGCTGAATGATCCAACCGCGGTGGGTTTGCTAGGGGCAAGAAGTGGACCTGGGTACTGCTCTGTCTGATAAAGTAAGTGGAAAACATCAAAGGTTTTATTTTGGCTGTGAGTGGGCAGTCAAGTGAATCTTATTTTGGACATTCTGTTTCTTCACCCATTCCGTGTCAAAGAGCATTTGCATTATAGTATAGCTGGTATTTACAGCGCTGCCAGCCTGGGCTACTTCTGTAGTTCTTGCTTTCTGCAACAAAACTCATGCATAATGGTGTGGCAGTGGTTGGCTCCATTCCAGATGGCCCTATTTTTGCATTTAAATGTGTAAAGCTGTGTAGTTTTCTTTGTAAGCTGATGCTCACTGGGTGTGTATCTATTTGTCATTAACGGCCCTGCTCATTCTTTGCTCACAGTGGTATGTTACCAAGTACTCGAGTCAAAACTGTTCCAAAGTCATTCCTTTTGAAATAGCTTGTTACGAGCCAGAGGAGCTCTGTAGCACTCAAGTCTTGTCAGTTGAAATCCTTGATTTAGAAGAGGAATGAAACAGACATCCCCAAGATGTATCATGCACCAGCTTGGGAAGCAGTTACCTCTGACAAAAACTCTGCACTTTTAAAGGAGGCTTGTTATTCTTTTGCCAAGTGTGACACTAATCCAACCTTGCAAATGCTGCCATACTGGCATGTGTTTCATATGACCGTATCTGAATTTCTTGCGGTGGTGTTATGCGGTAGCATGTCGCCTCACAGTAAGACGTTGTCCTGTTCGATTCTCAACTAGAGCATCTTCTGTGTGGAGACATGCGTGAATGGGCGTACATTCGTTGAAGGTTTTGCGTCAGAGCCGGTAACTCGGCATGTAAAAATCTACTGCCAATAATTAACGGACCGGAGTTCCACTCTGGTGACCTATAACTGGGAAAAGCCGAAAGACACAACAACTTATGCCAATTAACAGTATTAGAGAACTTTTATAAATCTGGTACAGTCGTACGTTAAGACTGCTGCACACACAAATTGTGCAAACCTTTAATTCAGATGCCGGTAAATGGACGTGAGACTAGTGACACGTTATAATGGTGTTTGTGTAGTGCCAATTATGATGGTGTGCAATTTTAACAAGATTTGAAATGAGTAAGGGGGTGTGACCATCGTTAAAAAGCATTTTTAAAATTACAGAAATCTGTAAATATAGTGCTCAGAATGATGGAGGAAACATGTTTATTTTGTTTGTTTATTTTTTAAGGAACAGGTGGACATTCAGTGCAGGTTTTTTAGGAACAAATGGACATTCAGTACAGGTGCAAATTTCATTTGAATGCTGCCTTTCAGTGTACCTGTTTTATACAATTAATCGGACAGTCATGTTGTCCACTGATTTTGCTGTCGCACTCTTATCTATTTGGTCAGCATCTCCCAAGGTTAGCAACTGTGTGAATTAAACTGAATATTGCTTGGCCTTCATGTAGCCAAATGAAAGTCTAAATTATTTTGTTTGTGATTAATGTCCTTGGTTTCTGAGGATCTGTCTAGTGGTTCTCCTAGCTTCATTCTTGGGGCGTTATTTGTTTACTATAGCGCCTCAGCAGACCCCCTTAGTGAAATGATCATTCTAACTGACAAAGCTGTAGTCATTTGAGAGCTACTCCAGAGTGTTATATATTTGGGGATAACTGCCCACTCATACAGAGGCTTTTTGCTTGTTTGTAGTAAAATGTATTACTATAATTAAAGAAGCCATTTCTAATTCTTGTTTTGCCAGTCTTTAGTAGTGGGTAGGGACATTTGTTGTGCTGAGAACAGAGTTAACACTATTCTATAACATGGAAAACTCTTGTGGGCATCTGTGGAATATGTTTACTACAGAAATTATGCAATGTATAATACCTTTGCCATGCTTGAGAACTGACAGTGAACTGGAAATATAGAATGAATTTATGGGATTGGGGTTGGTGTGGAGTTGGAATCAGCCTTCAAAAACTGGTTGCTATAAAATTGTCTGTGGGTTTGCACTGAGAAGATTTTTTCTTCCAGAGTCTTCTGTGTAAAGAAAACTTGTATCAGTGGGATTAATAATCATAGTTAATGTAATAGATGAATAAAAAATAAAATAAGTAAATAAAATAAAAAGCTCCAAAGACCTCAACCTCATTACTACAGTCAACAGAACATGCTGGAGGGACATGTTCATAACACAGAGACTGCTTATGCTCTTGAATAGACTTCTCATACATGTCAAGCAGAGCACCTCACTTGCCCTCTTCAAGAGAAATCTTGATGAGTGGATGGGAAATAGAAAGGTCACCTGGGAATCACTCCAGTAGCTGTACTTGATAGGGGCACTGGGAACTAACGTCAGGTGGCATGATGCCAGGACACCTCTATGGGCTAAGCTTGTAAAAGTTCCAGGGCCATTAACCTAGTACACACCTACAAACCTATAAAATGTCAAATAAATGGTGAACATCTTACAGAAGGCAGGGCTTGCTTGTGATTAATTTCTTCTTGAAAACTGTTTAAAACATTTAGATTCTGTTCATGTTACTGAAGTTCTTTCTTGTAGTTGCTTCCATTGAGTCTGGGTCATATACTGCTTTTTGAACAATTAAAGGTGCCTTTCTGTCCAAGACATATTAAGGTTCAGCTTTATGTTATGTTTATTGTTGCAAGTAAGTGCATATTTATATGCTACAAGCAAAAAGCCCAGGAACATTTGAAAAACAGAGGTATATTGAGGCAGTAGCAGAAATAACAGCAATATCTACATATCTGTTTGAGGATTTATCAGAGTGCATTTGCATTTTGATGTTAAACAAAGCAGTTATGTTGGTGCCTGCCCTTAGTGCCCTACACAATACAACTTCAAGTTGATTGCACTAATTCTAACATATAATTCAATAGCATACTAAACCATGAAGACCCAAACAAACCATGTGTGACAGGAGACAGGTAGTTTTAACTGGGAAGTATTTTTGTATCACATTTTGCAGCCTCAAAAGTATCTCGGGGGACATCCCTTAACTAAGTATAGAATTAGAGATCTAGGTAGCATGCATTATAAACTGCAGGCAATACTAAAAGAATTTCAGTAACCATTACATGGTGGCTTTAGCTGCTCTGCCTGGTTTACTTTCATAATAATCCTTTGTACCTTTGGCACTGCTCATGCTGCATCAGTTGCCATAGTTACATCACTTCCAATTTCCAATGGACAGAGATGTGTACAGCCTTTGGCAGAGAAGTTTTAATGCTAAGTCTTTTTTTGTTATGAGACAGTGTTGCTTTGTTTAGCAGATGTCTGTTAGTGTTTGTGCATTGATTTTGCTGTAAAATGTAAAAATAAAATCCAAGTAATCATTGTAGAAGCAAAGCAGTATATGCACATTAGTGTTTATGGTAAATGGGATGAAATAGAAAGGTAGTGGGACATTGGAATGGCTGAAGGGGAAGTGGGAACATATTTTGGTTGTCTGTTCTTCAATTTGCATTTGAAAGTTGGTATCCCACAATTCCATTGGAGTAGGTGGGGTTACATAATTATGTATGCAAATTTTATGTTAATCAGCGTACAGATTTGTACCTATTTTTCATGGGTTTGTTCATATTTTTGATGTTTTCAGGTTGAGAGGTATGAGCACTGTACCTCACATTACATGACGACTGCCAGGAGAACATGCTGGCCAGAACCTGACAGTATTAACCACACATACACATAGTTCATTGACCCCTACATATTGTGGACAGGCAACATGTTTTCATGTGTATTGGTACAGCCCTACCAATGTGTGCTATGTTACAATTTCCCTGCAAACATACATGTTACTGCATTTTTGGGGGGTATATGGGGGTGCACACCTGTCAACTGTACACATTTACACAAACTGTGCTGGGATTTGCTTTACATTTTGGTTCCACTTACCATATTATTGTGCCCTGTCTTGGGGACTAGAGGCATATCATTAAAGAGCACACGTCAGATTGTAATGGCATACATTTGAGTTTCAGACTTCTTATCCTTCATCACCTTACTGCAACTACAAGTCCTTCTGTGCTATCACTGTGTGAGTCTGTAGGGGGGGTAATTCAACATTGTTGACATTTGTGTGCCTTTACCAGACATTTCTCACTGGATTTCTACAGCTGACTTGCTGTGTGTCTGTGAGGGGTGGGTATGGGGCCCCCACACTGGCATCCATGCCTATGACCTATGACCCCCCAGTTAGTTGCCACACATATACTACAGTGGGATTTGCTACCTTGGGTTCTATTGCATAGTGTGTGGAGGCCAATTTTGGGCAGACATTTCCTGGTGTCCCACATAGCTGACAGTTTTGTGCTGCTATCTCATTAGGCCACCCCATTCCCTTGCATGCATGCATCATTATCATAGATATGCTAGCAAAACGTACTAGTCCATTCATTTATTGTTAACAAGACTGACTTACCTTGTGCCTGCAGCAGTTGTGAGGATGGTGCTTGAGGGTTGTCTATGTTGGATGGACACAGTACACTGCCTATACATGGCAAGTTACAGGTAATGTGATGTGTGTGTCATCCATTTTACTGTTTGTGCAAGTCAGAGAGAGGTGTCAGTCTCTCGGGTCCCTACAGTGTCAGTGTGTGTGCTATGTGTTACCTCTTTGCCAAGGCCTGATTGTACTGGGTATGCCTCCATCTGCCTACAGGAGCAGGCTTAGGGGCCTCCTCCTTTGAGTCCCTCTGTGCCTGTGGGGACTTTGGCAATTGTGGTGGACTGTGTGGCCCTTTCCCATACTGTTCCTGCTACAGCTGTTTCCACAGGATCATATTGTGTAGCATGGCACATACTAAGAACATGTGTGCACATGTGGCTGGAGAGTACTACAAGGCTGCACCAGATATGTCAAGGCAGTGGAACCATGACTTGAGCATTCCAAACACACTCAATAATGATCCTGGTATGTGTGTGTGTGTGCTCATTATGGCATTCTTGTGTGAGTGTGTGTGCATTTCTGTTGGGTGTCATCATCCACGACTTCAGTGCATAGCCAACATCCCCCACCAGGTGGCCATATGGGATGCCCCCACTGACAAATGGCTGGTAGAGCTGTGATGAATGCCAGAAGTGGAAGTCATGATAGCTTTCAGGGCTGCCAGCACACACATTCATGATAATGCCCTGAGCATTGCACATGACCTGGCAGTTGATGGAGGGGAATCCCTTGTGGTTTATGTAGACCCTACCCTGTTCACCGGGTGGTGATTTGATGTGGATGTGCATGCAGTCTATGGCACCCAATACCTCCGGGTATTCTGCTACATAGTGGAAGAGGCGCATATTGCTGGTACTCTCCTCCAGGGTGTTGGGGAAGCAAATGTGCTCACCGGGATGTGGTAGCATGGCATCCAGGAACTGGTGGAGTACCCTGGATGCAGATGCTTGTGAGACCCCCATGATGTCCCCAGTAGGTCTTTGGAAAGTACCTGTAGCTAGCATTCTTAAGGCTACATATACCTTGGTATCCACTTGAATGGGTTCCTCTCTGTTAGCTCTAGGTCTGAGTTGAGGCTGACATAGCTCAGTGATTTGCTGAAGTATGTCTCTGTCCACCCTGTAGTGCTCTACTATCTCCAGATCATGCAGCCCCTGGTGAGTTACCCTGGGTCTGAACAATCTTCTCCTCCTCCTCGGTGTATGGTGGTTGACAGCATTATCCTCCTCTCTGCCCTCAGCCTCTAGCACATACTGATAGATCAAAGCAATGGTAGTCCCTAACATTTTTCTAGTTAAAATTCCCCATGTGTACACCAGTGGTGCAAAGTTTGTGGGAAAAAACAGACTGTGAGGTGTTTTCATAGTTTATACTGTTGTGCTACAGATGCTGCCTGTATGATTGGCTGACTATGATGCATTCCACCTGCTAGCTATGTAATTTGTTCTTGATTGCTTTTATTCTGCTATTTTCCTTTTTTTTTCTCCTTCCCATTCCCTCCCCTTTTAAGCACTAAGGAGCACCGGGCACACCCAGAGCCCAAATATAAACAGTCCTGCTATTTCTGTGTTTTTTTTTTTTTATTTTGTTTTAGACCAGGTGCGTACCACACAAACCTGTTTAGCTAATTTAAACATGAAGAAGTGGCCCTCCCTGAGCATGAACATGCTCTACATTTCATGGAATAAGCCAATGCAGCCTCAGATACACCCCTTTGCTTAGCTTTGCTTTGCTAAGCTTATCTGTGCTAAAGGGCTCCAATGTGCTTACACTATGCCTGACACACACCCTTTTCATGTTTGTTGCTCCTCCTAGTTACATGATCGTGCTATAGCACCTACACAGTTAGGTGCAGTTTGGCACTTAGAAGACTTTTGTGATTTAGTAAATTTCCCCTCATTTGCATACCCCACTGCTTTAGTCCATAGTTACTGCACTACCCCCGAGCCTTTCCCTTAGCAACCACTGTTCCCAGCTATTGTTTTGATTCTGCATGCCATAGACTATAATGGCAAAATGCAGATTTCACTTAGAGTAGCTTTTTCACATTTTTTATTTTCGTCACGATCCCGTTTGCACGCCACTGCCCCATGCTTAAATGGCTAAGATTGGCCAAAAAAATAAATACACTTTGATTTTTATAATTTTGCAACACTTTTCCATTCCAATGCCCATATATTTGGCCATTAGCATGCCTAAAGAGTATAATACATGTTTATTTTGGAGCTGTCATGCTTCCATTTTTTTATTTGTAGAAATGTATTCGGCTAGTAGCCAAATACATTTCTGCCACTAACAGTGTTCTGGCGTGGATACCTACCTGCTTGCTGAATCACTGATTCACCTCATGTCCATGGTTTTCACCAGCAAATGAGGTAATTAGCATTCTGCACTTGTTTCCATGCAGGAATAGTGTAGGCAGGCTCGTACACATCAAAACACTAGTTTACTGGATCGCTTGGCGGCCATATTCTGTGCAGGAGCAGCTACACTGTTCCTAAATGGAGAAATTACTTTATTGAATCCCGGGGTCTGGGATATAAATGATGTTTAATAGAGCAGTTATGACTAAATGACTATTAGCTAAATTTTCATAACTGCTTTAATTTGCAACTTATACATTCCATACAACATGAATAGTCTTGCAGAGTAATATTATTCTGAAATATTATGAAAATAGTGTATGCATAATTTGTATAGATTATGCAGTACCACAAAACAGCATTATGGTACACCCTCTTTTCAACCACAGCCTAAGCACTGGTTTTGTCACTGCTGAATGGAAAACAGCTATCATCATCCCCTTGCACGGGGGGGGGGGGTGATGCATCCAGCAACTCTGGGAGCTATAGACCCATTATCCTAACCAGCCTTATCTGCAAGGCCATGGAGAGAATCATCATGGACCTTATCAACAAGGATATAGGAGAATTTCAAACACTTGACCTGACCAAGTTTGGTTTTGTTAAAGGGAGATCTTGCCGGTTGAACTTGGTGGACTTCTTCGAGACTGTCACCAAAGCCCTAGATGAAGGTAAATCTGTGCATAAGGCCTTCCTAAACTTGGTCAAGTCCTTTAATGCAATCCCCAACTCAGGCATCAGTGAAAAACTCACCTAGCTAGGGGTCCACCCGTATGCTGTCAGGTAGATTGCAAACTGGCTCACTGACAGAATACATAGAGTCAAAATAGGGGACTCCACCTCCACCAGCAGACCCATTACAAGTGGTGTTCCACAGGGATCTGAGCTGGGACATCTATTTTTTGGAATATACTTCTCAGGAGTACAGGAAAAAACAAAAAGCCTGTGGCTGGCAAAGTTTGCCGATGACTGCAAACTGGGAGATTTGAGTCCCTAAATGATGTCAACATTTTACAAGAAGGACTTACGCAAACCAATGATTGATGTAAAAGTCATGATCTTAAACGCAATGTAAAAAAATGCATTATCATCCCTTTCTGATCACCATGTCTCCACAGTGGTAAGAAAGACTTTCTACATTGCTCACCTCATAAACGAGGGCATAACTTCTAGAACAAAAGAGGTTATACCCTTCCCGTACTCTTCCCTCATCAGGCCAATAGAGTACAATGCTCCCTTTAGTATGTACCTAAATAGGCACCTGCAACAACTAGAGAGACCTTAAATGTTCCTCACAAAGAAAATTCAGGGTCTTCAACATGTCTTACGTAGACAGACTGAAATCACTAACACTATACTCTATATCATACAGATTTCTCAGAGGTGACCTGTGCCTTGTATACAGAGTGACCTCTGTTCCTGCATTAATGGAAATGCTGCACATTCGTAAGTTAAATGGAACACGATTCACTCACTCTAGGGACGTTAACCTAGCATGTGACATCAACAGGACATGCTGAAGAGACAGATATGTTTACCAGAGATTGCCTCTCCTCTGGAATAAACTTCCAAAACAGGTTAAACAGAGCCCCTTGTTAACCCTTTTTGAGCATAACTTTGATGACTGGATGGGAAACTGCAAATTCACCCCAGGGGGTTCACCTGTGTCCCTCTTGGACAGGGGCAGTCAGTGCTGATTTAGATCTGCTTATAACATAGACCATACCTGTAAGACCCTTAAGGGAACAAGGGTTGAACTTGGCTAGGCTTGTAATGGCTCTAGGGCCATTAACCTAGCAACCTCCTATGAACCTATGAACATGGAAAGCTTTCAAAGTTTAGAAATTCTTCCTCTAATATACTGGATCTATTTTGCTTACTATCAGAGATATAATCATTTGTTAGACCATAACACTAGTAATTTTTGGTAAATGCAATACAATTTTCTTTTATAAATCTGCAATATAAAATCCTTGTATCGTTCAGCAGTCGTAGCCATTGTTTACTAGAGAGCTTTCATATTATACATTTGTCTAAACTTTCATCATTTTTCAGATTTTTTTTGTAGAGGATTTTGGCGAAAGGCTCTCAGGAAGCAAGTGGATTCCTGGCTTAGAAGACCTCGGGAAGTGAGGAAATTAATTAGCCTCCTGTTGCTCAAGACTGACAATCTGTGGCTGACAATGTTTGCTGATGACTGTAAAATGGGAGCAGTCATAGAATCTCCAAAGGATGTCAACATACTACAAGATGGTCTTACACAAACAAATAACTGGTGCCAAAGTCAGGCCTTAAACTCAATGCAAAAAGAAATGTATTATCATTCCTTTCAGTAAAAACAATGTTCCTGCTAACTACCACATCAATAGCAACATCTTAAGTATGCAATCAGTGGTGAGAGACCTGGGCACACAGGTTGACAGCAGCCTTACCTTTGACCACTATGTCTCCACAGTGGTAAGAATGGTATTCTGTATTGCTCATCTCATAAGTAAGGGCATTGCCTTCAGAAAAAAAGAAGTTATTACCTCCCTGTACTCTTCCCTCATCAGGCCAATAATTGAGTATGTAACTTTCTAAGCACCTGCAGCAATTGGAGAAACCACAAAAGATCCTCAAAGGAAAATTCAAAGTCTTCACCATCTGTCGTGTGGAGACTGTCTGAAATCGCTGTCATTTTATTCTGTTTCATACAGACTAACTCAGAGTTTATCTCTGTCTTGCATTTAAGGCAATCTCTGACCCTCCATTATTGGGAATGCTTCATATCCAAAAGTCAAATGGTACATGGGTTACTCGCTTTAAAGACCTTAACCTGCATGTGCCATTAATAAAACCTGCTGGAGGGACAGATTTGTCTCCCAGAGGTTACTGTGACAGTCATCTTTGTCATCATTATCAGAGGTCACCATCCATACCTATGTCATGGCATCTACTCAGTGGGTGGCAGTGTGGGTTATAATGGTCTATTGTTGGCAAGCCATATCATAATTATGAACCTGACCACTCACAGCACTGACATTTGTGACAACTTCCTGCCAGATGCAGTCACAGAATGGCTGTTTTTTTTTATAATTTATTGGAAATGCTGCATATCCGCAAGTCAAATGGTGCACAGGTTACTTTTTCTAAAGACATTGACCTGGTATGTGACATTAATAGAACCTGCTGGAGGGACATATTTGTCTCCCAGAGGTTAACACATCTTTGGAACAGACTCCCTCTTAATGTCAAACAGAACACCTCACTGGCCCTCTTCAAAAGCAATCTGGACAAATGGATGGGTGACCATAAATTCACCCCGGGGGTCCAACCATGTCCCTCTTGGATGGGGGCAATAGGTGCTGATTGTGGAAATAAGGGCAATAACTTGGCTAGGCTTGTAAGGGACCTAGAGCCATTAGCCTAGTAACTTCCTATGACCCTATGATCCAATGAATGAGTAAGAAATGGTTATGTGGCTTATAGCTGGAAGGATTTAATATATTTATAGTTGAGAGTTTATATACTGCAGCATGCAGTAATGTGAAAAGGCTGATAGTGGAAAATGTACAAACACTATAGACTATGTGTAGGTACAAAGCACTGGAAACAAACTATTAAAAATATTAAATATGAAGCTTTGGAACATTGGATCAGATTGTGCAAACTGTTATGAAAATAAATGGAAGAATACAAGATACTGTAGCAGAAGAAATATACACAAAGGTAGTCCTCCTGATTGAAATGGTGTCAGCAAGTGATTATATTGTCCTTTTCAGAGCGATATAAAATTATAAAACATCATGACATTTAAGTGGAACTTAGAGCAATATAAAAAAAATATAAAATATATCAAGATAATTATACCACTTCTTTTTATTTATTTTTACCTCCATGCCTGTCAGTCACGTGACCAACTATTGCAATTATGCCCACTCATGCAAGAGACAATCATGGCACAGCCAATGTTTTGTCGATTTTCTCAGGAGTTTTATATATCTTAACTTCACCCTTTTACTGCAATAAGAGTTTAAAGGGTGGGCATGTGATGGTTCTGACTCAGGGATGTGACTTGCTTATAGTGATGATGTAGCCTACCTAACAGTCCTGCTGACCTCACGAATAAATGGTTCTTATTAGATCTTCACTGGAAAGTCATTAATGGGAACATTTATTAATCAAATAACCTACCTCTTTGTTAAAGGGAAAGTAGTCAATGTCTCTTCATTCTTTCCCTAAACAGCAGGTTCCTCTAGAACAAGGGCTGCTAATCAAACTTGGGTTGGCTGAATCATGCTAACTTTTTATGCAGAGAACCTGCAAATCCAGTTGTTCTGGAAAACAGCGGTCTAACAAAATAATTTCTAGGAATATTCAAATATGTTATCTATATAAGTAATTCCACAGAAAATGGAAAATGAGATATTTCTATACACATTGCATGTGCTGAGAACAGCACTAAAGATAAACATCAAAGAGAGAAGCAGTATATCCTGTGACCTTTAATTATGTCCTGACTTAGGAATGGGGTCCAGTTCCACCAAAGAATTAAACTCCTTTATCATTGTAAGAGATCAAACTAAAGATGAAGAAATTAAGTACCTATTCACAGACTTGCAAGCAACTGACAAAACACAGGGATCTTTTGGCAACATAGAAATGCTGTCCCTAACTTCATTTTCAAAATAAGTTCAGTTAAGAATGTCATACAACATAAACTATCTCTCTTTACAGTTGCTGTGTGATAGGTTTGTGTGGTCTAAAGGGTAATGGAGTGAATGAACAGAACTTGCAGGTACAAAAATGAAATTACTGTGATGGCACTGAGTCAATGTTGTTTCTGCACTGATACTATCTTGTAGAGAGTATGTAATAAGGTTGACTGAGACGGAGATTGAATAAAACATGAGATCTGTATTGTAGACGGTCCTATTTGTGTTTTATGTCAGTGCGATGAGGATACTTTCAGTGAATTCATTGCAGTCCATGACAGTCTTTTGTTCATGTCCCTGGGTGCTACTTTCCACTCATGGTTTACATGCGTGATAAATCCAAATCTTAAATAATTTACATACAAACATACATACAAATATTACAGGCACAGGCATTAATGCTCTTCTAGCCTGCCAATATACCATAACAGTCGTTCTCCTAATAAATGTCCAGGCTGTTCTTAAAAATGTCAAAAGTAGTGTTTGCTTTAATGTAATTGGGTAGTCTGTTCCATGCATCAGCTGCTCTCTCAGAGAGCCAATTAGTTCACTTCTCATTCCTATAGAATCTTCTACATAGGTTTTCTGATGATTGTCTATTACTTTTTGATAACTCAAAAATTCCCAGAGGTGGATTCAAAGATGGCTGCCATTCAGTAAACACTACTGATCTGCATCTCTGCATATAACCTGTGGAAATCTAAACCCTGAGGTGGTATCAAGAACTTTTAAACAAGAAATCTTGGTAAAAATAACTTCAGCTGCATCCATCTAGTATCCAGGAAGTGAACAAACTAAGAGAAAATATACTATCTAAGAGGATTATTACAGAGTATCTGTCTCTGAAGAGATTCCCAAACAAAGGAACTGTCTATTCAGAAGACTCTGAGTTTTACTGCTGACATAAATGTCGAAGGAAGACAAAAGATGGACACAACTACCACAAAATGAAACTCTCAGAACTGCAATCACCGGAGAAAGATGTTACTTCGAAAAGACAAAAAATTATTAAACAACAGGAACAATTAAAAGCAGGGACTAAAACCAAGCCAGATTCAATGCTGAACATGGAGGATATCAGAGGAGCTCAGTTACCCATTCAAGAAGCTCTAAAAGAATTAACTGTACAAGTACAAACTTTTGGAATATCCTGTACTCAAATCCTTGAGAGAATGGATAAAAGTGAAGCCCGGATAGCAGACAATGAAGATAAACTAAATCTGTTAGCAAAAAAATCAGATGCACATGAGCTTGAGATTCGAACTATGCAAGCCAAAATAACTGATTTAGAGGCAAGATCTAGAAGGAACAATGTAATTGTCAGAGGAATACCGGAGTATGTACAATATAATGACTTAATTACATCCATTCTACAAATATTTACAAGTATTCTTGCAGATCCTGATTTGTCAAAACAAATAATCATAGAAAGAGCCCACAGAGCTCTAAGGGAATCACAGGCTTCTAACAGTCCAAGACCTGTATATGTTAAAATTTTGAATTATCAGGATGTTAGCAAGATTCTCTCAACTATTAAAAAAAATGGAGGGTATGTTATGTGGAACAATAATAGAATTTCTGTGACTCAGGACTTACCTCTCCAGATCAGGCAAGCTAGACAAATGCTATCCCCTTATTGTAAACTTCTTATTGAAAAGCATATAAAGTTTCAGATGAAGTATCCCAATACTTTAATATTCACAGTCGAAGGGTCCAAATATTCGGTTTCGTCAAAAAATGAAGCAAAAGCTACCTTTTTGAAGCTTTTTAAGGTTTTGCCTGCTTCAGAGACTTGATCTGGCTCTCCGTAGCGACTGGCATGGTATCCGAAGCTGGATTTAGCTGCTACTGTGGATCGTGGTCTTGGTAATCCTTTGTTTGCTTCTTGTTCTGTGTTGGGCCCCTTTCTGTGGAGATAAGAGTTCGTTTTTTAAATCCTAGACTTTCGAGACTGTTTTCCGAAGTTTTATTGCCTTTACGAATTCTGCTCTTCTGCGTAGTGACAGGAAATGATTCTGTAGCTTCTAAGGGGGCTTTATTCACTGTGGCACTTCCGGAGTGCCGCTGTCAAGGTTCCCCTTCGCTTAGACTGTTTTTCAGGCTTGGGAAGATGAAGAGGACTATGCTGGACTGATTTAAAGTAAATGCAACATCGAAGAAAGTTGTATAATAGTACTTTAAGCACATATGTTCAAGATGCTGCATGTTTATTTCCCCTAATGGTCAAAACTTCTTAATGTTAAAGTATAATAATGCTGAACAAGGAATGGTTAGACAGGTAAGCATTTAGGGCAGGATTCTCCTTTAACATTATTAAATGTCTGTATGTTTGGGCATAACACTGAGAAATGCTGATGTTATTAGCTTAAACATGTGAAAATGTATAACTAAACATTAGGGGTGGTTGGATGCTTATAGGACTATATTTTTACAATAATACAGGTTTTTAAATATAAATAATCTTGTCTAAAAATTGAACTCTCATTTTATTGTATAAACAAGGGGTTTTAGTATAGGTAATTTGAAGCGTTCACTTGAAGTTTGGTTAAAAATAAGGAAAGTTAACTATTTTTACACAATAGATGTATATGTAATGTTTTGATTTGATGTTTTCAGACAGTAATAACTTTTTATTAGGATGAGACAATTAATACTTATATGATGTTTCTAGTTAGATAATTAATGATTTACTCACAAGTAACTGATACAAGAGATGTGGATTAATAGTGGTGTTTAATAGGGAATGTTTAGATTAGGCTTTGTAGAATTAGAGTTAGGTGTTATAGGTTTTGATTATATTATATGTCTTATTTATTTTTACCTGAAGTATATATCAAGGACTATGTTAGTAGTTAATACAATTGTTTACTCTATGCAAAACCTATACATGTCCTGGTCCAAGGGTAGAGTGGGTAGGCACTGGTATGGGACGGGATATCAAGAATGCTTCCAAATCATATATATTGTTAAAAAGTCTCTGAGTACACTTGATCTTTTCTTTTTAAAGGTTTCAAAAAATGAATAACAGAGTAAAATGTGGGAAATAGACTCATGGAATATAAAAGGGCTCCAGAGCTTAAAGAAGAGGAAACTATTTCTTCATTTACTTTTTTCAGTCTGGGCGTGTTTTACACTACTTCAAGAAACACATTTAACTAATGATCAATGGGCAGAGATCAAGAAAAGGAAATGGATTAGAGAGGTCATAGCTTCAGAAGGTAAGACCAATAGTGCAGGGGTAGCCATAGTTATTAAAAATCAATATCAAGGTAAGATTCTGGACTCTAAAATAGATAAGGAAGGAAGATGGTGCTTTGTTACTCTCTCTTCTAAGATACATGATAAACCTATTTTACTTTGTAATGTATATGTACCATGTAGTAATCAACAGTGTTTTATAGCATCATTATATCCGTTGTTAAACCAATATAACAATTATTATATAATAATAGGAGGAGATTGGAACTCTTATCAAAATCCAAAATTGGATAGGTCTTGTTCACAAAGGTCATTTAATAGGCAAGCGGTGGTTGCATTAAATGATTTGAAAGAAGATTTCCAACTATATGACCCTTTTAAATATACGAATAATCCTTCCAATACAAACAATTTTACTTTTTATTCACCGTGTCACAAAATGTGGTCGAGAATAGATTTTTTTCTGATTTCACAAACAATGATTAATTTTGAACCATCAGTTCTCATACATGCGCGTTATTTGTCGGATCATTCAAAAATCTCATTACACTTTTCTAAAGATTCTATGCATAATTTGTCTCACAGGGGCTATAATTGGTCTTTAAACCCAAATCTATTAAATAAAGAAGAAATAATACAGGAAATCATAGATGTTCTTAATAGTTTATTAGTTAAGTTGGAGAATTCTCAACATTCTCCTGATATAGAATGGGCAACAGTTAAGACGCAAATAAGAGGGATCTTCTTGCAAAAAGCTTCATATTATAAAAAAATGTATATTAGAGAGATACAAGATTTGGAAGTTAAAATAAATTCACTTGATCAAAAGCTGATTCTGAATTACAACAGTCAAACAGAGGAGGAATTATTCAAATGCCAAAAAGATCTTTTCTTAATTCAAAATAATAGGTTGACGTTTTATGAGCATAAAATGTTAGCGAGGTATGCTAATCATATTCAAACACCATCAAGGGCATTAGCTAGAATTATTAATCAATCAAAATCAGCATCTGTAATTTCGGAAATACAGCTTGGCAATACAATATATTCTAAAACCACAGATATTATTAATGTTTTTGAAAGAATATACTGGATATTTATGCGGATCAAAAGGATCTATCTTTAAATGGATCTACTGAGGAATTTTTCCAGAAAATTAGTTTCCCAAAAATAGATGACATTTCCCAAGAAGACCTAATTAAACCTATATCGAGGGAAGAAATAACTGATAGAATCAAAAAATTTTAAACCATATAAGGCACCGGGGCCTGATGGCCTGACTGCTGAATTTTATAAAACTTTTTGTGATATTCTGGGTAAAATACTATTGATTGTATTTAATTATATAATTAATAATAAAATTAATGATCTCCATTTTAACGCATCAAAAACTATCCTTATACCTAAAATGAATACTGATACTCAGAATCCGGATAATTATAGACCAATCTCACTTTTAAATGTTGATATGAAAATTTTGACTTCTATCTTGGCTAATAGATTGAAAAGAATTATGAATCAAATAATTTCTAGCGAACAAGCTGGTTTTGTAACTGCCAGACAAACAAGTGATAATACATTAACACTACATTCATTAATTTCTTATGCTAAGCAAAAGAATTTAAATATTTATGCACTCATAATTGATGCGCAAAAGGCTTTTGATAGGGTTGATGTAGGATTCTTGTTTGACACTTTGCCACAGTTCAACATACCCAAGGAATTTATATCATGGTTACAAATTTTATATACTAATCCTTACACTACTTTGTATATTAACAAAAGTTTCTCTAAAAGAATACAACTTAAAAATGGAACACGACAGGGCTGTCCTTTGTCTCCCTTGTTGTTCAATATATATTTAGAACCTTTATTTTTATATATTAAACAGAATGTATATCATAATGCACCCATATTATATGGAACAAAAATATCCATGGCGGCGTTTGCTGATGACCTTAATATTTACTGCACAACACCAATATCAGATACTGAAAAATTACTGAAAGCGGTGGAGAACTTTGCGGTAATATCTAATTACAAAATTAACCTCAAAAAAACAAGCATATTTCCCTTAAGGACTCCGAAACCCTTTTCACTTCTTTCATTGGTGGGACAGGTTAAATCTGAAGAGAAAATTAAATACTTGGGTATTACCTTTTCTACAGATGATAAGGAGTTTTATAACACTAACATTAAATTAGTCTGGGATCACATAATATTAGATTTTAAAAGATGGAAAAATCTAAAGTTACCGGTATTAGCAAAAGTTGCAATTATTAAAATGAATGTTTTACCCAGATTATTATATATATTTAGATCTGCTCAAGTATTCATTTCCAAAGGGTTTTTTAAACAAATCCATAGGGAATCCGCTAAGTTTATTTGGGATCCAAAAAAGACCAGAATATCATATGACAAATTGATGACCCCAAAAAATAAAGGGGGACTAGACCTACCAAATTTCGAAATGTACTATTTAATAATAAATTCGAACAGAATCTTAAGAATTGCTAACTATGATATATCTAGCAATAAATGGACACCAATGTGGGTAACTGTGAACTATAAATATATCTCGAATTTGAATATTAACCCCAAAGCAGTACCTTTTTTAAAAAAGGAAATGATTAAATCGTATGATATAATGGATCACATTAAATTATATATAATGTCAGTACAGAATTTATTTGGATCTCTAAATCTTATCCAGCATATGATGGTTTCCAACCTTTTCATAGAAATCCTAACTTGAAAATTAATAATAAACTAATAAATCTTAAAACTTTTCCTCTTATGATGAATCTTACCTTACTTGATATATATCCTTACTTAAAAGAATCCATTAATACAATAAGACAAGAAATGAATCTGCCCAAATCATATTTAACTATTTTGAGACAGATTAAGGAACTAGCTATAAGTTATTTTGATGACTTTAAAATTAAAGATGGGAATAACAAAATGTTTAACTTATGGCAATCTCTTCAACAAGATGTCAAATATATACAGCCACTAATAAATTAATAAAGGATTTTAAATTTCAGAATACAGTTTTTCC
>NC_056746.1:1060435-1082050 GCF_019279795.1 Protopterus annectens
TAAGTTTTTGGGGAAATAGGATGCATTAGTGCTAAACAGCGGTGTGTATAGTAGCATGCATTAGTGTTAAACAGTGGTGTGTACAGTAAGATGCTTTAGTGTTAAACAGTGGTATGTATAAGAGGATGCTTTACTGTTAAGCAGTGGTGGGCACAGTTGGATGCATTAGTGTTAAACAGTGGTGCACACAGTAGGGTGCATTAGTGTTAAGCCGTGGTATGTACAGTAGGATGCATTAGTGTTAAGCAATGGTATGTACAGTAGGATGCATTAGTGTTAAACAGTGGTGTGTACAGTAGGTTGCATTAGTGTTTATCAGAGGTGTGTACAGTAAGATGCTTTAGTGTTTAGTAGTGGTGCGTACATTAGGATGCATTAGTGTTAAACAGTTGTGTGTACGGTAGAGTGCATTAGTGTTAATCAGTGGTGTGTACAGTAGGATGCATTAGTGTTACACAGTGGTGTGTACAGTAGGATGCATTAGTGTAAAACAGTTGTGTGTACTGTAGGATGCATTAGTGTTAAACAGTGGTGTGTATGGTAGGATGCATTAGTGTTAAACAGTGCTGTGTACAGTAGGATACATTAGTGTTAAAGGGCGGTGTGTACTGTAGGATGCCTTAGTGTTAAGCAGTGGTGTGTACAGTAGGATGCATTAGTGTTAAGCAGTGGTGTGCACGGTAGGATACATTAGTGTTAAGCAGTGGTGTGTACAGTAGGATGCATTAGCATTAAACAGTGGTGTGTATAGTAGGATGTATTATTGTTAAACAGTGGTATGTATGGTAGGCTGCATTAGTGGTAAACAGTGCTGTGTACAGTAGGATACATTAGTGTTAAAGGGCGGTGTGTACCGTAGGATACATTAGTGTTAAGCAGTGGTGTGTACAGTAGGATGCCTTAGTGTTACACAGTGGTATGTACAGTAGGATGCATTAGTGTTACACAGTGGTGTATACAGTAGGATATATTAGTGTTGAACAGTGGTGTGTATGGTAGGATGCATTAGTGTTAAACAGTGGTGTGTACAGTAGGATGCATTAGTGTTAAGCAGTGGTGTGTATGGTAGGATACATTAGTGTTAAGCAGTGGTGTGTACAGTAGGATGCATTAGTGTTAAACAGTGGTGTGTACAGGAGGATGCATTAGCGTTAAACAGTGGTGTGTACAATAGGATGCATTAGTGTTACACAGTGGTGTATACAGTAGGATGCATTAATGTTAAGTAGTGGAGTGTATGGTAGGATGCATTAGTGTTAAACAGTGGTGTGTACAGTAGGATGCATTAGTGTTAAACAGTGGTGTGTACAGTAGGATGCATTAAATAGTGGTGTGTATGGTAGGATGCATTAGTGTTAAACAGCGGTGTGTACAGTAGGATGCATTAGTGTTAAACAGTGGTGTGTACAGGAGGATGCCTTAGTGTTAAGCAGTGGTGTGTACAGTAGGATACATTAGTGTTAAACAGTGGTGTGTATGGTAGGATGCATTAGTGTTAAACAGTGGTGTGTACAGTAGGATGCATTAGTGTTAAACAGTGGTGTGTACAGTAGGATGCATTAGTGTTAAGCAGTGGTGTGTACAGTAGGATGCATTAGTGTTAAACAGTGGTGTGTACAGTATGATGCATTAGTGTTAAGCAGTGGTGTGTACAGTAGGATGCATTAGTGTTAAACAGTGGTGTGTATGGTAGGATGCATTAGTGTTAAACAGTGGTGTGTACAGTAGGATGCATTAGTGTTAAACAGTGGTGTGTATGGTAGGATGCATTAGTGTTAAACAGTGGTGTGTACAGTAGGATGCATTAGTGTTAAACAGTGGTGTGTACAATAGGATGCATTAGTGTTAAGCAGTGGTGTGCATCATAGGATACATTAGTGTTAAACAGTGTTGTATACGGTAAGGTGCATTAGTGTTAAACAGTGGTGTGTACAGTAGGATACACTAGTGTTAAGCATTGGTGTGTATGGTAGGATGCATTAGTGTGAAGCAGTGGTGTGTACAGTAGGATGCATTAGTGTTAAACAGCGGTGTGTACAGCAGGATGCAATGGTGTTAAACAGTGGTGTGGACAGCAGGGTGCATTAGTGTTAAACAGTGGTGTGTACAGGAGGATGCATTAGCGTTAAACAGTGGTGTGTACAGTAGGATGCATTAGTGTTAAACAGTGGTGTGTACAATAGGATGCATTAGTGTTACACAGTGGTGTATACAGTAGGTTTAGTGTTAAACAGTGTTGTGTACAGTAGGATGCATTAGTGTTAAACAGTGGTGTGTACAGTAGGATGTATTAGTGTTAAACAGCGGTGTGTACAGCAGGATGCAATAGTGTTAAACAGTGGTGTGTACAGTAGGATGCATTAGTGTTAAACAGTGGTGTGTACAGTAGGATACATTAGTGTTAAGCAGTGGTGTGTATGGTAGGATGCATTAGTGTTAAGCAGTGGTGTGTACAGTAGGATGCATTAGTGTTAAGCAGTGGTGTGTACAGTAGGATGCATTAGTGTTAAGCAGCGGTGAGTACGGTAGGATGCATTAGTGTTAAACAGTGGTGTGTATGGTAGGATGCATTAATGTTAAGCAGTGGTGAGTACAGTAGGATGCATTAGTGTTAAACAGTGGTAGGATGCATTAGTGTTAAGCAGTGGTGTGTACAGTAGGATGCATTAGTGTTAAACAGTGGTGTGTACAGTAGGATGCATTAGTGTTAAGCAGTGGTGTGTATGGTAGGATGCATTAGTGTTAAGCAGTGGTGTGTACAGTAGGATGCATTAAATAGTGGTGTGTACAGTAGGATGCATTAGTGTTACACAGTGGTGTGTACAGTGGGATGCATTAGTGTTACACAGTGGTGTATACGGTAATATGCATTAGTGTTAAGCAGTGGTGTGTACAGCAGGATGCATTAGTGTTAAACAGCGGTGTGTACAGTAGGATGCATTAGTATTAAACAGTGGTGTGTACAGTAGGATGCATTAGCGTTAATCAGTGGTGTGTACAGTAGGATGCATTAGTATTAAACAGTGGAGTCTATGGTAGGATGCATTAGTTTTAAACGATGGTATGTACAGTGGGATGCCTTAGTGTTACACAGTGGTGTGTACAGTAGGATTCATTAGTGTTACACAGTGGTGTATACAGTAGGATATATTAGTGTTGAACAGTGGTGTGTATGGTAGGATGCATTAGTGTTATGCAGTGGTGTGTACAGTAGGATGCATTAGTGTTAAACAGTGGTGTGTACAGTATGGTGCATTAGTGTTAAGCAGTGGTGTGTACAGTGGGATGCATTAGTGTTAAGCAGTGGTGTGTATGGTAGGATGCATTAGTGTTAAGCAGTGGTGTGTATGGTAGGATGCATTAGTGTTAAGCAGTGGTGTGTACAGTAGGATGCATTAGTGTTAAACAGTGGTGTGTACAGTAGGATGCATTAGTGTTAAGCAGTGGTGTGTATGGTAGGATGCATTAGTGTTAAGCAGTGGTGTGTACAGTAGGATGCATTAGTGTTAAACAGCGGTGTGTACAGCAGGATGCAATAGTGTTAAACAGTGGTGTGTACAGTAGGATGCATTAGTGTTAAACAGTGGTGTGTACAGTAGGATACATTAGTGTTAAGCAGTGGTGTGTATGGTAGGATGCATTAGTGTTAAACAGTTGTGTGTACGGTAGGATGCATTAGTGTTAAACAGCGGTGTGTACAGTAGGATGCATTAGTGTACACAGTGGTGTGTACAGTAGGATGTATTAGTGTTAAGCAAAGGTATGTATGGAAGGATGCATTAGTGTTAAGCAGTGGTGTGTACAGCAGGATGCATTTGTGTTTAGTAGTGGTCTGTACAGTAGGATGCATTAGTGTTACACAGTGGTGTGCACAGTAGGATGCATTAGTGTTACACAGTGGTGTATACGGTAGGATACATTAGTGTTAAGCAGTGGTGTGTAAGGTAGTATGCATTAGTGTTAAGCAGTGGTGTGTACAGTAGGATGCATTAATGTTAAGCAGTGGTGTGTACAGTAGGATGCATTAGTGTTAAGCAGTGGTGTGTATGGTAGGATGCATTAGTGTTAAACAGTGGTGTGTACAGTAGGATGCATTAGTGTTAAACAGTGGTGTGTATGGTAGGATGCATTAGTGTTAAGCAGTGGTGTGTACAGTAGGATGCATTAGTGTTAAACAGTGGTGTGTACAGTAGGATGCATTAGTGTTACACAGTGGTGTGTACAGTAGGATGCATTAGTGTTACACAGTGGTGTATATGGTAGGATTCATTAGTGTTAAGCAGTGGTGTGTACAGTAGGATGCATTAGTGTTAAACAGTGGTGTGTACAGTAGGATGCATTAGTGTTAAACAGTGGTGTGTAGAATAGGATGCATTAGTGTTTAGTAGTGGTGTGTTCTGTAGGATGCATTAGTGTTACACAGTGGTGTATGGTAGGATGCATTAGTGTTAAGCAGCGGTGAGTACGGTAGGATGCATTAGTGTTAAACAGTGGTGTGTATGGTAGGATACATCAGTGCTAAGCAGAGGTGTGTACAGTAGGATGTATTAGTGTTAAACAATGGTGTGTACAGGAGGATGCCTTAGTGTTAAGCAGTGGTGTGTACAGTAGGATACATTAGTGTTAAACAGCGGTGTGTACAGTAGGATGCATTAGTGTTAAACAGTGGTGTGTAGAGTAGGATGCATTAGTGTTACACAGTGGTGTGTATGGTAGGATACATTAGTGTTAAGCAGTGGTGTGTACAGTAGGATGCTTTAGCGTTACACATTGGTGTGTAAAGTAGGATTCTTTAGTGTTACACAGTGGTGTGTACAGTAGGATGCATTACTGTTATACAGTGATGTATACTGTAGGATGCAATAGTGTTAAGCAGTGGTGTGTATGGTAGGATGCATTAGTGTTAAGCAGTGGTGTGTATGGTAGGATGCATTAGTGTTAAACAGTGGTGTGTACAGTAGGATGCATTACTGTTATACAGTGATGTATACTGTAGGACGCAATAGTGTTAAGCAGTGGTGTGTACAGTAGGATGCAATAGTGTTAAGCAGTGGTGTGTACAGTAGGATGCATTTTTGTTACACAGTGATGTGTACAGTAGGATGCTTTAGTGTTAAACAGTGGTGTGTACAGTAGGATGCATTAGTGTTAAACAGTGGTGTGTAGAATAGGATGCGTTAGTGTTAAACAGTGGTGTGTACAGGAGGATGCCTTAGTGTTAAGCAGTGGTGTGTACAGTAGGATACATTAGTGTTAAACAGCGGTGTGTACCGTAGGATGCATTAGTGTTAAACAGTGGTGTGTACAGTAGGATGCATTAGTGTTACACAGTGGTGTGTACAGTAGGATACATTAGTGTTAAGCAGTGGTGTGTACAGTAGGATGCATTAGTGTTAAACAGTGGTGTGTATAGTAGGATGTATTATTGTTAAACAGCGGTATGTATGGTAGGCTGCATTAGTGGTAAACAGTGCTGTGTACAGTAGGATACGTTAGTGTTAAGTAGTGGTGTGTACGGTAGGATGCATTAGTGTTACTCAGTGGTGTGTACAGTAGGATGCATTAGTGTTACACAGTGATGTATACGGTAGGATGCAATAGTGTTAAGCAGTAGTTTGTACAGTAGGATACATTAGTGTTAACCAGTGGTGTGTACGGTAGGATGCATTAGTGTTAAACAGTGGTGAGTACAGTAGGAAATAGTGTTAAACAGTGGTGTGTACGGTAGGATGCATTAGTGTTACACAGTGGTGCGTACATTAGGATGCATTAGTGTTAAACAGTTGTGTGTACGGTAGAGTGCATTAGTGTTAATCAGTGGTGTGTACAGTAGGATGCATTAGTGTACACAGTGGTGTGTACAGTAGGATGTATTAGTGTTAAACAGTGATGTGTAAGGTAGGATACATTATTGTTAAGCAGTGGTGTGCACAGTAGGATACATTTGTGTTTAGTAGTGGTGTGTACAGTAGGATGCAATAGTTTTAGACAGTGGTGTGTACAGTAGGATGCATTAATGTTACACAGTGTTGTATATGGTAGGATACATTAGTGTTAAGCAGTGGTGTGTACAGTAGGATGCATTAGTGTTAAGCAGTGGTGTGTACAGTAGGATGCATTAGTGTTACACAATGGTGTGTACAGTAGGATGCATTAGTGTTACACAGTGGTGTGTACAGTAGGATGCATTAGCGTTAATCAGTGGTGTGTACAGTAGGATGCATTAGTATTAAACAGTGGAGTCTATGGTAGGATGCATTAGTTTTAAACGATGGTATGTACAGTGGGATGCGTCAGTGTTAAACAGTGGTGTGTACAATAGGATGCATTAGTGTTAAACAGTGGTGTGTACAGTAGTGTACATTAGTGTTGAAGAGTGGTGTGTATGGTAGGATGCATTAGTGTTAAACAGTGGTGTGTACTGTAGGATGCTTTAGTGTTAAACAGTGGTGTGTACAGTAGGATGCATTAGTGTTAAACAGTGGTGTATACAGTGAGATACATTAGTGTTAACAGTGGTGTGTACTGTAGGATGCATTAGTATTAAGCAGTGGTGTGTACAGTATGATGCATTTGTGTTAAGAAGTGGTGTGTACAGTAGGATTTATTAGTGTTAAACAGTGGTGTGTACAGTGGGGTGCATTAGTGTTGAAGAGTGGTGTGTATGGCAGGATCTATTAGTGTTAAACAGTGGTGTGTACAGTGGGGTGCATTAGTGTTGAAGAGTGGTGTGTATGGCAGGATCTATTAGTGTTAAACAGTGATGTGTATGGTAGGATGCATTAGTGTTAAGCAGTGGTGTGTACAGTAGGATGCCATAGTGTTTAGTAGTGGTGTTTACAGTAGGATGCATTAGTGTTCAACAGTGGTGTGTACAATAGGATGCATTA
This sequence comes from Protopterus annectens, assembly GCF_019279795.1. Lineage (NCBI taxonomy): Eukaryota > Metazoa > Chordata > Ceratodontiformes > Protopteridae > Protopterus > Protopterus annectens. Next base: position 1,067,326 of record NC_056746.1, read on the forward strand.
GTGTTAAGCAGTGGTGTGTACAATAGGATGCATTAGTGTTAAGCAGTGGTGTGTACAGTAGGATGCATTAGTGTTAAACAGTGGTGTTTACAGTAGGATGCATTAGTGTTAAGCAGTGGTTGGTACAGTAGGATACATTACTGTTATACAGTGATGTATACTGTAGGATGCAATAGTGTTAAGCAGTGGTGTGTACAGTAGGATGCATTTTTGTTACACAGTGGTGTGTACAGTAGGATGCATTAGTGTTAAACAGTGGTGTGTATGGTAGGATGCATTAGTGTTAAACAGTGGTGTGTACAGTAGGATGCATTAGTGTTAAACAGTGGTGTGTACAGTAGGATATATTAGTGTTAAACAGTGGTGTGTATGGTAGGATGCATTAGTGTTAAATAGTGGTGTATACAGTAGGATGCATTAGTGTTACACAGTGGTGTGTATGGTAGGATGCATTAGTGTTAAGCAGTGGTGTGTACAGTAGGATACATTAGTGTTAAGTAGTGGTGTGTACAGTAGGATGCATTAGTGTTAAGCAGTGGTGTGTACAGTAGGATGCATTAGTGTTTAGTAGTGGTGTGTACAGTAGGATGCATTAGTGTTACACAGTGGTGTGCACAGTAGGATGCATTAGTGTTAAGCAGTGGTGTGCACATTAGAACGCATTAGTATTAAACAGTGGTGTTTTCAGTAGGATGTATTAGCGTTAAACAGTGGTATGTACAGTAGGATGCATTAGTGTTTAACAGTGGAGTCTATGGTAGGATGCATTAGTGTTAAACAATGGTATGTACAGTAGGATGCATTAGTGTTACACAGTAGGATGCATTAGTGTTACACAGTGGTGTATACGGTAGCATGCATTAGTGTTAAGGAGTGGTGTGTGTGGTAGGATACATTAGTGTTAAGCAGTGGTGTGTACAGTAGGATGCATTAGTGTTAAGCAATGGTATGTATAGAAGAAGGATGCATTAGTGTCAAACAGTGGTGTGTACAGTAGGGTGAATTAGTGTTGAGGAGTGGTGTGTACAGTAGGATGCATTAGTGTTAAGCAGTGGTGTGTATGGTAGGATGCATTAGTGTTAAACAGTGGTGTGTACAGTAGGATGCATTAGTGTTAAACAGTGGTGTGTATGGTAGGATGCATTAGTGTTAAGCAGTGGTGTGTACAGTAGGATGCATTAGTGTTAAACAGTGGTGTGTACAGTAGGATGCATTAGTGTTAAACAGTGGTGTGTATGGTAGGATGCATTAGTGTTAAGCAGTGGTGTGTACAGTAGGATGCATTAGTGTTAAACAGTGGTGTGTACAGTAGGATGCATTAGTGTTACACAGTGGTGTGTACAGTAGGATGCATTAGTGTTAAACAGTGGTGTGTATGTCAGAATGCTTTAGTGTTATGCAGTGGTGTGTACAGTAGGATGCATTACTGTTAAACAGTGGTGTGTATGGTAGGATGCATTAGTGTTAAGCAGTGGTGTGTACAGTAGGATGCATTAGTGTTGAGGAGTGGTGTGTATGGTAGGATGCATTAGTGTTAAACAGTGGTGTGTACAGTAGGATACATTAGTGTTAAGCAGTGGTGTGTATGGTAAGATGCATTAGTGTTAAACAGTGGTGTGTACAGTAGGATGCATTTGTGTTAAACAGTGGTGTGTACAGTAGGATGCATTAGTGTTACACAGTGGTGTGTACGGTAGAATGCATTAGTGTTAAGCAATGGTGTGTATGGTAGGATGCATTAGTGTTAAGCAGTGGTGTGTACAGTAGGATGCATTAGTGTTAAACAGTGGTGTGTACAGTAGGATGCATTAGTGTTAAGCAGTGGTGTGTACAGTAGGATGCATTAGTGTTAAACAGTGGTATGTGCAGTAGTATGCATTAGTGTTAAGCAGCAGTGTGTGTACAGTTGGATGCATTAGTGTTAAGCAGTGGTGTGTACGGTAGGATGCATTAGTGTTAAACAGTGGTGTGTACAGTAAGATGCATTAGTGTTAAACAGTGGTGTGTACAGTAGGATGCATTAGTGTTTAACAGTGCTGTGTACAGTAGGATACATTAGTGTTAAGTAGTGGTGTGTATGGTAGTATGCATTAATGTTAAACAGTGGTGTGTATAGTAGGATACATTAGTGTTAAACAGTGGTGTGTACAGTAGGATGCATTAGTGTTAAACAGTGGTGTGTATGGTAGGATGCATTAGTGTTAAACAGTGGTGTGTACAGTAGGATACATTAGTGTTAAACAGTGGTGTGTATGGTAGGATGCATTAGTGTTAAACAGTGGTGTGTACAGTAGGATACATTAGTGTTAAGCAGTGGTGTGTACAGTAGGATGCATTAGTGTTAAACAGTGGTGTGTACAGTAGGATGCATTAGTGTTAAACAGTGGTGTCTATGGTAGGATGCATTAGTGTTAAACAGTGGTATGTACAGTAGGATGCATTAGTGTTAAACAGTGGTGTGTACAGTAGGATACATTAGTGTTAAGCAGTGGTGTGTATGGTATGATGCATTAGTGTTAAGCAGTGGTGTGTACAGTAGGATACATTAGTGTTAAGCAGTGGTGTGTACATTAGGATGCATTAGTGTTTAGTAGTGGTGTGTACAGTAGGATGCATTAGTGTAACACAGTGGTGTGTACAGTAGGATGCATTAGTGTTACATACTCTGGTATACGGTAGGATACATTAGTGTTAAACAGTGGTGTATACGGTAATATGCATTAGTGTTAAGCAGTGGTGTGCACATTAGAATGCATTAGTATTAAACAGTGGTGTGTACAGTAGGATGCATTAGCGTTAATCAGTGGTGTGTACAGTAGGATGCATTAGTATTAAACAGTGGAGTCTATGGTAGGATGCATTAGTTTTAAACAATGGTATGTACAGTAGGATGCATTAGTTTTAAACGATGGTATGTACAGTGGGATGCGTCAGTGTTAAACAGTGGTGTGTACAATAGGTTGCATTAGTGTTTAGTAGTGGTGTGTACAGTAGGATGCCTTAGTGTTACACAGTGGTGTGTACAGTAGGATTCATTAGTGTTACACAGTGGTGTGTACAGTAGGATTCATTAGTGTTACACAGTGGTGTATACAGTAGGATATATTAGTGTTGAACAGTGGTGTGTATGGTAGGATGCTTTAGTGTTATGCAGTGGTGTTGACAGTAGGATGCAATAGATTTAAACAATGGTATGTACCGTAGGATGCATTAGCAATTAACAGTGGTGTGTACAGTAGGATGCATTAGTATTACACAGTGGTGTGTATAGTAGGATTTCTTAGTGTTAAGCAGTGGTGTGTACAGTAGGATGCATTAATGTTAAACAGTGGTGTGTACAGTAGGATGCATTAGTGTTAAACAGTGGTGTGTACAATAGGATGCATTAGTGTTTAGTAGTGGTGTGTACAGTAGGATGCATTACTGTTAAACAGTGGTGTGTACAGTAGAATGCATTAGTTTTAAACAGTGGGTGTGTACAGTAGGATGCATTACTGTTAAATAGTGGTGTGTATGGTAGAATGCTTTAGTGTTATGCAGTGGTGTGTACAGTAGGATGCATTACTGTTAAACAGTGGTGTGTATGGTAGGATGCATTAGTGTTAAGCAGTGGTGTGTACAGTAGGATGCATTAGTGTTAAGCAGTGGTGTGTACAGTAGGATGCATTAGTGTTAAGCAGTGGTGTGTACAGTAGGATGCATTAGTGTTAAACAGTGGTGTGTACAGTAGGATGCATTAGTGTTACACAGTGGTGTGTACGGTAGGATGCATTAGTGTTAAGCAGTGTTGTGCACAGTAGGATGCATTAGTTTTAAACGATGGTATGTACAGTGGGATGCGTCAGTGTTAAACAGTGGTGTGTACAATAGGTTGCATTAGTGTTTAGTAGTGGTGTGTACAGTAGGATGCCTTAGTGTTACACAGTGGTGTGTACAGTAGGATTCATTAGTGTTACACAGTGGTGTATACAGTAGGATATATTAGTGTTGAACAGTGGTGTGTATGGTAGGATGCTTTAGTGTTATGCAGTGGTGTTGACAGTAGGATGCAATAGATTTAAACAATGGTATGTACCGTAGGATGCATTAGTGTTAAACAGTGGTGTGTACAATAGGATGCATTAGTGTTTAGTAGTGGTGCATACAGTAGGATGCATTAGTGATAATCAGTGGTGTGTACAGTAGGGTGCATTAGTGTTAAGCAGTGGTGTGTACAGTAGGATGCATTAGTGTTAGACATTGTTGTGTACAGTAGGATGCATTAGTGTTTAGCAGTGGTGTGTACAGTAGGATGCATTAGTGTTAAGCAGTGGTGTGTACAGTAGGATGCATTAGTGTTACACAGTGGTGTGTATGGTAGGATGCATTAGTGTTAAGCAGTGGTGTGTACAGTAGGATGCATTAGCGTTAGACATTAGTGTGTAGAGTAGGATGCATTAGTGTTACACAGTGGTGTGTACAGTAGGATGCATTATTGTTAAACAGTGGTGTGTTTGGTAGGATGCATTAGTGTTAAACAGTGGTGTGTACAGTAAGATGCATTAGTGTTAAACAGTGGTGTGTACAGTAGGATGCATTAGTGTTAAACAGTGGTGTGTACAATAGGATGCATTAGTGTTAAACAGTGGTGTGTAATGTAGGATGCATTAGTGTTAAGCAGTGGTGTGTTTGGTAGGATGCATTAGTGTTAAACAGTGGTGTGTACAGTAAGATGCATTATTGTTAAACAGTGGTGTGTACATTAGGATACATTAGTGTTAAGCAGTGGTGTGTACAGTAGGATGCATTAGTGTTAAACAGTGGTGCACACAGTAGGGTGCATTAGTGTTAAGCAGTGGTGTGTACAGCAGGATATATTAGTGTTAAGCAGTGGTGTGTACAGTAGGATATATTAGTGTTAAGCAGTGGTGTGTACAGTAGGATGCATTAGTGTTAAGCAATGGTGTGTATGGTAGGATGTATTATTGTTAAACAGTGATGTGTACAGTAGGATACATTAGTGTTAAGCAGTGGTTTGTACAGTAGGATGAATTAGTATTAAACAGTGATGTGTACAGTAGGATGCATTAGTGTTAAACAGTGGTGTGTATAGTAGGATGCATTAGTGTTAAGCAGTGGTGTGTATGGTAGGATGCATTAGTGTTAAGCAGTGGTGTGTATGGTAGGATGCATTAGTGTTAAGCAGTGGTGTGTACTGTAGGATGCATTAGTGTTAAGTAGTGGTGTGTACAGTAGGATGCATAAGTGTTAAGCAGTGGTGTGTATGGTAGGATGCATTAGTGTTAAGCAGTGGTGTGTACAGTAGGATGCATTAGTGTTAAACAGTGGTGTGTACAGTAGGATGCATTAGTGTTACACAGTGGTGTGTACGGTAGAATGCATTAGTGTTAAGCAGTGGTGTGCACAGTAGGATGCATTAGTATTAAACAGTGGTGTGTACAGTAGGATGCATTAGTGTTACTCAGTGGTGTGTACAGTAGGAAGCATTAGTGTTAAGCAGCAGTGTGTACAGTAGGATGCATTAGTGTTAAGCAGTGGTGTGTACAGTAGGATGCATTAGTGTTAAACAGTGGTGTGTACAGTAGGATGCATTAGTGTTAAACAGTGGTGTGTATGGTAGGATGCATTAGTGTTAAGCAGTGGTGTGTATGGTAGGATGCATTAGTGTTAAGCAGTGGTGTGTACAGTAGGATGCATTACTGTTAAACAGTGGTGTGTATGGTAGGATGCATTAGTGTTAAGCAGTGGTGTGTACAGTAGGATGCATTAGTGTTAAACAGTGGTGTGTACAGTAGGATGCATTAGTGTTAAACAGTGGTGTGTACAGTAGGGTGCATTAGTGTTGAGGAGTGGTGTGTATGGTAGGATGCATTAGTGTTAAACAGTGGTGTGTACAGTAGGACGCATTAGTGTTACACTGTGGTGTGTACGGTAGAATGCATTAGTGTTAAGCAATGGTGTGTACAGTAGGATGCATTAGTGTTACACAGTGGTGTGTACAGTAGGATGCTTTAGCTTTACACAGTGGTGTGTACAGTAGGATGCATTAGTGTTACACAGTGGTGTGTACAGTGGGATGCATTAGTGTTACACAGTGGTGTATACGGTAGGATTCATTAGTGTTAACCAGTGGTGTGTACAGTAGGATGCATTAGAGTTAAGCAGTGATGTGTATAGTAGGATGCATTAGTGTCAAACAGTGGTGGGTATTGTCGGATACATTAGTCTTAAGCAGTGGTGTGTACAGTAGAATGCATTAGTTGATTAATAGGTAGATTAATAGGTAATTACTAGGCTAGTGCATGAGCCATTGAGTGGTGTGTATTAGGATGCATTAGTGTTACATTATGACTGTTAAACAGTGGTATGTACAGTAGGATAAATTAGTGTTAAGCAGTGGTGTGTATGGTAGGATGCATTAGTGTTACCAGTAGTGTGTGTGTGGTAGGATGCATTAGTGTTTAGCAGGGGTGTGTACAGTAGGAAGCATTAGTGTTAAGCAGTGGTGTGTACAGTAGGATGCATTAGTGTTACACAGTGGTGTGTATGGTAGGATGCATTAGTGTTAAGCAGTGGTGTGTACAGTAGGATGCATTAGTGTTAAGCAGTGGTGTGTATGGTAGGATGCAATAGTGTTAAGCAGTGGTGTGTACAGTAGGATGCATTTTTGTTACACAGTGATGTGTACAGTAGGATGCTTTAGCTTTACACAGTGGTGTGTACAGTAGGATGCTTTAGTGTTACACAGTGGTGTGTACAGTAGGATGCATTAGTGTTACACAGTGATGTATATGGTAGGATGCAATAGTTTTAAGCAGTAGTTTGTACAGTAGGATATATTAGTGTTAAACAGTGGTGTGTATGGTAGGATGCATTAGTGTTTAGTAGTGGTGCATACAGTAGGATGCATTAGTGTTAAACAGTTGTGTGTATGGTAGGGTGCATTAGTGTTGAGGAGTGGTGTGTATGGTAGGATGCATTAGTGTTAAACAGTGGTGTGTACAGTAGGATGCATTAGTGTTACACAGTGGTGTGTACAGTAGGATGCATTAGTGTTAAGCAAAGGTATGTATGGAAGGATGCATTAGTGTTAAGCAGTGGTGTGTACAGCAGGATGCATTTGTGTTAAGCAGTGGTGTGTACAGTAGGATGCATTAGTGTTTAGTAGTGGTGTGTACAGTAGGATGCATTAGTGTTACACAGTGGTGTATACAGTAGGATACATTAGTGTTACACAGTGGTGTGTACGGTAGGATGCATTAGTGTTAAGCAATTGTGTATAAGGTAGTATGCATTAGTGTGAAGCAGTGGTGTGTACAGTAGGATGCATTAGTGTTAAGCAGTGGTGTGTACAGTAGGATACATTAATGTTAAACAGTGGTGTGTACAGTGGGGTGCATTAGTGTTGAGGAGTGGTGTGTATTGCAGGATGTATTAGTGTTAACAGTGATGTGTACAGTAGGATGCATTAGTGTTAAACAGTGGTGTGCACAGTAGGATACATTAGTGTTAAGCAGTGGTGTGTATGGTAAGATGCATTAGTGTTAAGCAGTGGTGTGTACAGTAGGATAAATTAGTGTTAAGCAGTGGTGTGTGCAGTAGGATGCCATAGTGTTTAGTAGTGGTGTGTACTGTAGGATGCATTAGTGTTACACAGTGGTGTGTACAGTAGGATGCATTAGTGTTAAGCACTGGTGTGTACAGTAGGATACATTAGTGTTAAGCAGTGGTGTGTACAGTAGGATGCATTAGTGTTACACAGTGGTTTGTACAGTAGGAATCATTAGTGTTACACAGTGGTGTGTACAGTAGGATACATGAGTGTTAATCATTCGTGTGTACAGTAGAATGCATTAGCTTTAAACAGTGGGTGTGGAGAGCAGGGTGCATTAGCATTAAACAGTGGTGTGTAAGGTAAGATACATTAGTGTTAAGCAGTGGTGTTTACAGTAGGATGCATTAGTGTTTAGTAGTGGTGTGTACAGTAGGATGTATTAGTGTTACACAGTGGTGTGTACAGTAGGATTCATTAGTGTTACACAGTGGTGTATATCATAGGATACATTAGTGTTAAGCAGAGGTGTGCACAGTAGGATGCATTAGTGTTACACAGTGGTGTATATGGTAGGATACATTAGTGTTAAGCTGTGGCGTGTATGGTGGGAGACATTAGTGTTAAGCAATGGTGTGTACAGTAGATTGCATTAGTGTTTATTAGTGGTGTGTACAGTTGGATGCATTAGTGTTAATCAGTGGTGTGTACAGTAGGATGCAGTAGTGTTAAAAAGTGATGTGTACGGTAGGGTGCATTAGTGTTGAGGAGTGCCGTGTATGGTAGGATGCATTTGTGTTAAACAGTGGTGTGTACAGCAAGATGCATTAGTGTTACACAGTGGTGTGTACAGTAGGATGCATTAGTGTTAAAGAGTGGTGTGTATGGTAGGATGCATTAGTGTTAAGCAGTGGTGTGTACATTAAGATACATTAGTGTTAAGCAGTGATGTGTACAGTAGGATGCATTAGTGTTTAGTAGTGGTGTGTACAGTAGGATACATTAATGTTACACAGTGGTGTGTACAGTAGGATACATTAGCGTTACACAGTGGTGTATACGGTAGTATACATTAGTGTTAAGCAGTGGTATGTATGATAGGATGCGTTAGTGTTTAGAAATGGTGTGTAAGGTAGTATGCGTTAGTGTTAAGCAGTGGTGTGTTCAGTAGGATGCATTAGTGTTAAGCAGTGGTGTGTATGGTACGATGCAATAGTGTTAAACAGTGATGTGTACAGTAGGATACATTAGTGTTAAGCAGTGGTGTGTATGGTAGGATGCATTAGTGTTTAATAGTGGTATGTACAGTAGGATGCATTAGTGTTACACAGTGATGTGCACAGTAGGATGTATTAGTGTTACACAGAGGTTTATATGGTAGTATGCATTAGTGTTAAGCAGTGGTTTGTACAGAAGGATGCCTTAGTATTAAACAGTGGTGTGTACAGTAGGATGCATTAGTGTTACACAGTGGTGTGTACAGTAGGATACATTAGTGTTAAGCAGTGGTATATACAGTAAGATGCCTTAGTGTTAAACAGAGGCTGTGGACAGCAGGGTGCATTAGCGTTAAACAGTGGTGTGTATAGTAGGATGCATTAGTCTTAAACAGCGGGGTGGAGAGTAGAATGCATTACTGTTAAAAAGTGGTGTGCACAGTAGGATACATTACTGTTAAAAAGTGGTGTGTACAGTAGGCTGCATTAATGTTAAACAGTGGTCTGTATGGTAGGATGCATTAGTGTTAAGCAATGGTGTGTAAGGTAGTATGCATTAGTGTTAAGCCGTGGTGTGTACAGTTGGATGCATTAGTGTTAATCAGTGGTGTGTACAGTAGGATACAGTAGTGTTAAAAAGTGATGTGTACAGTAGGATACAGTAGTGTTAAAAAGTGATGTGTACGGTAGGGTGCATTAGTGTTGAGGAGTGGTGTGTATGGTAGGATGCATTTGTGTTAAACAGTGGTGTGTACAGCAGGATGCATTAGTGTTAAGCAATTGTATGTATAGAAGAAGGATGCATTAGTGTTAAGCAGTGGTGTGTACATTAAGATACATTAGTGTTAAGCAGTGGTGTGTACAGTAGGATGCATTAGTGTTTAGTAGTGGTGTGTACAGTAGGATGCATTAATGTTACACAGTGGTGTGTACAGTAGGATACATTAGTGTTACACAGTGGTGTATATGGTAGGATACATTAGTGTTAAGCAGTGGTGTGTATGATAGGATGCATTAGTGTTAAGCAGTGGTGTGTTCAGTAGGATGCATTAGTGTTAAGCAGTGGTGTGTATGGTAGGATGCATTAGTGTTAAACAGTGATGTGTACAGTTGGATACATTAGTGTTAAGCAGTGGTGTGTATGGTAGGATGCATTAGTGTTTAGTAGTGGTATGTACAGTAGGATGCATTAGTGTTACACAGTGATGTGCACAGTAGGATGCATTAGTGTTACACAGTGGTGTATACAGTAGGATGCATTAGTGTTAAGCAGTGGTTTGTACAGAAGGATGCCTTAGTATCAAACAGTGGTGTGTACAGTAGGATGCAATAGTGTTCAACAGTGGTGTGTACAATAGGATGCATTAGTGTTAAGCAGTGGTGTTTATGGTAGGATGCATTAGTGTTAAGCAGTGGTGTTGACAGTAGGATGCAATAGAGTTAAACAGTGGTGTGGTGTTTACAGTAGGATGCATTAGTGTTAAGCAGTGGTGTGTACAGTATGATACATTATTGTTTAGTAGTGGTGTGTACAGTAGGATGCAATAGTTTTAGACAGTGGTGTGTACAGTAGGATGCATTCCTGATACACAGTGGTGTATACGGTAATATGCATTAGTGTTAAGCAGTGGTGTGCACATTAGAATGCATTAGTTTTAAACGATGGTATGTACAGTGGGATGCGTCAGTGTTAAACAGTGGTGTGTACAATAGGTTGCATTAGTGTTTAGTAGTGGTGTGTACAGTAGGATGCATTAGTGTTTAGTAGTGGTGTGTACAGTAGGATGTATTAGTGTTACACAGTGCTGTGTACAGTAGGATGCATTAGTGTTACACAGTGGTGTATATGGTAGGATACATTAGTGTTAAGCACTGGTGTGTATGGTAGGATGCATTACTGTTAAGCAATGGTGTGTAAGGTAATATGCATTAGTGTTAAGCAGTGGTGTGTACAGTAGGATGCATTAGTGTTACTCAGTGGTGTATATGGTAGGGTACATTAGTGTTAAGCAGTGGTGTGTACAGCTGGATGCATTAGTGTTAATCAGTGGTGTGTACAGTAGGATACATTGGTGTTAAAAAGTGGTGTGTACGGTAGGGTGCATTGGTGTTGAGGAGTGGTGTGTATGGTAGGATGCATTTGTGTTACACTGTGGTGTGTACGGTAGAATGCATTAGTGTTAAGCAATGGTTATGTTCGGTAAGCTGCATTAGTGTTAAATCGTGGTGTGTACTGTAGGATGCATTAGCTTTAAACAGTGGTGTGTACAGTAGGATGCATTAGTGCTACACAGTGGTGTGTACTGTACGATGCATTAGTATTACACAGTGGTGTGTATGGTAGGATTTATTAGTGTTAAACAGTGGTGTGTACAGCAGTATGCATTAGTTAAGCAGTGGGTGTGGATAGCAGGATGCATTAGTTTTAAGCAGTGGTGTGTACAGTAGGATGCATTAGTGTTAAGCAGTGGGCATGTACAGTAGGATGCACTAGTTGATTAATAGGTTGATTAATAGGTAATTACTAGGCTAGTAGCTCTAATGAGCCTTTTTAAGCCAAGCCATTGCTTTTCAAAGGTGGGAATTGAACTCTGTCAGTAAGGTATGCCACTACCCACTGTTACACAGTGGTGTGCATTGTAGGATACATTAGTGTTAAGATGTTGTGTGTATAGTAGGATGGATTAGTGGTACCAGTTGTGTATTCAGTAGGATGCAGTAGTGTTAAGCAGTGGTGTGTACCACCAGATGTATTAGTGTTAAGAAGTGGTGTGTAGAGTATGAGGCATTAGTGATACACGGTGGTGTGTATGGCCAGGATACATTAGTGTTAAGCAGTGGTGTGCACAGCAGGATGCATTGGTGTTACACAGTGGTGTGTACAGCCTGGATACATTAGTGTTAAGCAGTGGTGTGCACAGTAGGATGCATTAGTGTTAGACAGTGGTGTGTATGGTAGGATACATTGGTGTTACACAGTGGTGTGTACAGTAGGATGCTTTAGCATTACACAGTGGTGTGTATAGTAGGATGCTTTAGCGTTACACAGTTGTGTGTTCAGTAGGATGCATTAGTGTTACACAGAGATGTATACGGTAGGCTGCAATAGTGTTAAGCAGTAGATTGTACAGTAGGATACATTAGTGTTAAGCAGTGGTGTGTATGGTGGGATGCATTAGATTTTAGTAGTGATGCATACAGTAGGAAGCATTAGTGTTAGTGTTGTGTATAGTAGGGTGCAATCAAGTTGAGGAGTGGTGTGTATGGTAGGATGCATTAGTGTTAACAAGTGGTGTGTACAGTAGGATGCATTAGAGTTACACAGTGGTGTCTATGTTAGAATGCATTAGTGTTAAGCAATGGTATGTACAGAAGGATGCATTAGTGTTAAGCAGTGGTGTGTAGGATACATTAGTGTTAAGCAGTGGTGTGGTGTGTACAGTATGATGCGTTAGTGTTTAGTGGTGATGTGTACAGTAGCAGGCGTTAGTGATACACAGTGGTGAGTACACTAGGATGCATTAGTGTTACACAGTGGTGTATACGGTAAGATACATTAGTGTTAAGCAGTAATGTGTATGGTAGGATGCATTAGTGTTAAGCAGTGGTGTGTACAGTAGGATGCATTAGTGTTAAGCAGTGGTGTGTACAGTAGGATACATTAATGTTAAACAGTGGTGTGTACAGTGGGGTGCATTAGTGTTGAGGAGTGGTGTGTATTGCAGGATGTATTAGTGTTAACAGTGATGTGTACAGTAGGATGCATTAGTGTTAAACAGTGGTGTGCACAGTAGGATACATTAGTGTTAAGCAGTGGTGTGTATGGTAAGATGCATTAGTGTTAAGCAATTGTGTGTACAGTAGGATAAATTAGTGTTAAGCAGTGGTGTGTGCAGTAGGATGCCATAGTGTTTAGTAGTGGTGTGTACTGTAGGATGCATTAGTGTTACACAGTGGTGTGTACAGTAGGATGCATTAGTGTTAAGCACTGGTGTGTACAGTAGGATACATTAGTGTTAAGCAGTGGTGTGTACAGTAGGATGCATTAGTGTTACACAGTGGTTTGTACAGTAGGAATCATTAGTGTTACACAGTGGTGTGTACAGTAGGATACATTAGTGTTAAGCAGTGGTGTGTACAGTAGGATGCATTAGTGTTAAACAGTGGGTGTGGACAGCAGGGTGCATTAGCATTAAACAGTGGTGTGTAAGGTAAGATACATTAGTGTTAAGCAGTGGTGTTTACAGTAGGATGCATTAGTGTTTAGTAGTGGTGTGTACAGTAGGATGTATTAGTGTTACACAGTGGTGTGTACAGTAGGATGCATTAGTGTTACACAGTGGTGTATATTGTAGGATACATTAGTGTTAAGCAGAGGTGTTTACAGTAGGATGCATTAGTGTTACAGAGTGGTGTATATGGTAGGATGCATTAGTGTTAAGCACTGGTGTGTATGGTAGGAAGCATTAGTGTTAAACAGTGATGTGTACAGTTGGATACATTAGTGTTAAGCAGTGGTGTGTATGGTAGGATGCATTAGTGTTAAGCAGTGGTTTGTACAGAAGGATGCCTTATTATTAAACAGTGGTGTGTGCAGCAGGATGCATTAGTGTTCAACAGTGGTGTGTACAACAGGATGCATTAGTGTTAAGCAGTGGTGTTTATGGTAGGATGCATTAGTGTTAAGCAGTGGTGTGTAATATATGCATTAGTGTTATGCAGTGGTGTGTACAGTAGGATGCATTAGTGTTAAGCAGTGGTGTGTACAGTATGATACATTATTGTTAAGCAGTGGTGTGTACAGTAGGATGCATTAGTGTTACACAATGATTTGTACAGTAGGAATCATTAGTGTTACACAGTGGTGTGTACAGTAGGATACATTAGTGTTAAGCAGTGGTGTGTACAGTTGGATGCATTAGTGTTAAACAGTGGGTGTGGACAGCAAGGTGTATTAGCATTAAACAGTGGTGTGTACAGTAAGATACATTAGTGTTAAGCAGTGGTGTTTACAGTAGGATGCATTAGTGTTAATCACTGGTGTGTAGAGTAGGATACATTAGTGTTAATCATTCGTGTGTACAGTAGAATGCATTAGCTTTAAACAGTGGGTGTGCACAGCAGGGTGCATTAGCATTAAGCAGTGGGTTGTACAGTAGGATGCATTAGTGTTAATCACTGGTGTGTAGAGTAGGATACATTAGTGTTAATCATTCGTGTGTACAGTAGAATGCATTAGTGTTACACAGTGGTGTGTACAGTAGGATACATTAGTGTTAAGCAGTGGTGTGTACAGTAGGATGCATTAGTGTTAAACAGTGGGTGTGGACAGCAAGGTGCATTAGCATTAAACAGTGGTGTGTACAGTAAGATACATTAGTGTTAAGCAGTGGTGTTTACAGTAGGATGCATTAGTGTTTAGTAGTGGTGTGTACAGTAGGATGTATTAGTGTTACACAGTGCTGTGTACAGTAGGATGCATTAGTGTTACACAGTGGTGTATATTGTAGGATACATTAGTGTTAAGCAGAGGTGTGTACAGTAGGATGCATTAGTGTTACACAGTGGTGTATATGGTAGGATACATTAGTGTTAAGCACTGGTGTGTATGGTAGGATGCATTACTGTTAAGCAATGGTGTGTAAGGTAATATGCATTAGTGTTAAGCAGTGGTGTGTACAGTAGGATGCATTAGTGTTACTCAGTGGTGTGTACAGTAGGAAGCATTAGTGTTACACAGTGGTGTGTACAGTAGGATGCATTAGTGTTAAACAGTGGTGTGAACAGTAGGATGCATTAGTCTTAAACAATGGTGTGTACAATAGGATGCATTAGTGTTTAGTAGTGGTGCGTACTGTAGAATGCATTACTGTTAAATGCGGTCTGTACGGTAGGATGCATTAGTGTTTAGTAGTGGTGTGTACAGTAGGATACATTAGTGTTAAACAATGGTTTT
>NC_056746.1:1082550-1121716 GCF_019279795.1 Protopterus annectens
TTATTTTTTGCTGGTGTGTCTGTAAACTACAGGCTATTTCATTCATTTCAGAGACCCCCCCCAGGCTATTTCTGACAAAAATGATCTAAAATGCCCCAACAGATGTCCTAACCTCCCGAAAGAGACTACTAAAAATGGCCAAAAATATCATACTGTATCATGTTATGTAACCACCATAGTCATGTACAAGCTTCACATGCAGTCATTTCCTTATTTGTATGCACAATATCTTTTAATTTTATTTTCCAGAAAAGGAGGATGCATACAGAGTACCAGTCCCAGACCAATACACATTTCCATTTCACATGTACTGATTCTGAAGTATTCAAGTACCACAGATACTGATTTAAAACACAAGGCATGTGTAGTACACTGCCTGCTTATTTTTAGATTATTCTAATGCAAGCATTCTACCCTAATTCCTACAAATCTCCTACAAATTCCACTAACATCAACCTCTATAACTTCTCACAACTGATCACTTCAGTAACTTATCCTGCCAAAAACCTCTCCAATGGGAGTATACTGGACTGGATTCTAGTCTCCCATCCTCTCTATTTCACCAACAGCGGCACTCTTCCCGACCCACTTGGTGACCACACCCACCTTTACCTACCGGCTTCCTACTGTCCTTCAACGAACCCATAACTATATCACATTCCGTGACCAAAAAAACTTCAACCCAATAACCTTCTCAAACTCATTACAAGCAATTAATTGGAATTGTCTAAAAATACTACCTCTTGATAATGCAGTCTCATATTTTAACTCAACATTCTTAAAAGTACTAGACTCCCAAGCTCCCTTACGGACAAAAAGAATAAAAACCAAATCAGCCCCATGGCTCTCCAAAAATACCCTTACTATCATGAGACAGAGAGATAAAGTCTGGACAGACTACCAAAAACATAAGTCAGCACCACTCCTAAACGAATATAAAATGCTCCGAAATAAAGCAAAGAAAATGATTACTTTTGATCGTCAAAACTACTTCTCAACACTCCAAAACCATAATAAAAACAACCCTCAAAAATTCTGGAAAGGGATCTCTACTCTCCTCCACCCCAGCAAACCAGTTACTCCCACCCCAGATCCAAATGCTCCAGAATTTGATTTAGCCACACAATTTAATTCCTTCTTTATCAACTCCATCTCCAAATTGACCTCTTCATTCTCTAACACCTCTCTCTCCACTTCCACACCCTATTCCACACCCACTAACCCCTCTTCCTCCTCTTCTACACAAACCCCATCCTCATCTCCACTACCCCAAAATTCCCCCTCTTCTGACTGCACCCTCTTCTCATTAAATCCTGTACCTACAGCTACTATAAAGAAACTTCTTCAGAAATTGAAACCATGTACCAATGCTCCTGACAATATCCCTTCTTACTTTCTCAGTGTAGCCGCTAAAACTCTTGCCTACCCCATTAGCATCTTAATAAACCGCTCCCTTCAAGAATGCACAGTTCCCCAAATCTGGAAACAAGCTTTTATTATACCTCTACACAAAGGGGGTAACAACAATAACATTAGCAATTTTCGTCCCATAGCCATCCTGTCCCCCATTTCTAAACTCCTTGAAAAATGTGTCCAACTTCAACTTCTTCCACACCTCCTAGACAACCATCTCATTACCCCTACACAGCATGGTTTCAGACCTAATCATAGTACTATGACTGCCCTCCTCTCCTTCCTTGAAACTGTAAATAAAGCCCGTGACTCTGGGCAAATTGTATCCACTTTGCTTCTTGACCTCTCCAAAGCCTCTCGACACTATCTCACACAACCTGCTTCCTTAACTAAACTTTCCAACCCACCCATCTTCCCCTCCCCTCTCTCTGAACTGGTTTCTCAGTTACCTTCAACAGAAATCAAGCTGTAAAATGGAAAAAACTACCTCCTCCTTCCTTAGCACTCCCCACTGGAGTGCCAATACAAGGCTCTGCATACTGGGTCCTCTTCTCTTCATATACTTATAAATGACTTCTACAAATCAATTCCTTCCTCTAGCATCATCCAATATGCAGATGATTCCTTACTATCATCTGTTCTGCCTCTTCTATCCCTACACTACAAAAACTTACCCAAATGCTTTCTCTTCCACAGAGCAATGGATGCAAAGTAACTCATCTAGCTTCCAATGCCACTAAGACCAAACTTATGTTATTTATTCCTTCAAAAGCACATCCCTCCAGACATAACTACATTCTTAATCATTACAAGTCAAAACAACTCACCCTTGAAATAGTATCAGAAACTAAACTACTTGGGGTCCAAATTGACAACCTACATTGAAATTCAACTCCCACCTCCAACAACAAACATTAAAAAACATATCAAAACTTGGCATGCTTTATAGACAGAAAGCCTACCTCACATCTGGACACTAAAATCTCTCTCTCTACCTCCTTTTCTTATCCTCCCTTCTCTATGGTGCCCACTACTAACTTTAATCTTCAGTCCTCATTAAGAAAACAGCTTACTTCCTGCTATAACAAAATTGCAAAATTAAGCCACCAGCCATAAGTCCTCAACTCACCACTGTGTCTCCTCCATAAGCTAAAATGGCTAGAACTTCCCAATCAACTAATCCTTACACACAACTAACTCTAGCCCATAAACTTATTCTAAACCCTCACTCTGTCCTCCCTTTCCTCTGCCTTTAAAATGCACCTCCTTAGTAGAATTCCTAAGGTCAACAATCAAAATCTACTTGAAGTGCATAAACCTACTTATCCACCAGGAAAAAACCTTCTTTTCCTTCAGCCTGGCTCGCCTCTGGAACTCTTACCACCACCTTATTCGCACCACCTCTAACCACTTCACCTTCAAAAAGTCTCTTCACATCTAGCAACACAGTGGGAATGCTCTTGCTCCCACCCCACATAACTAACTCTACTAAATTTCCTTCTATACCATATCCTACTCTTTTATGTACCTACTATCTATGTTCTCTCTAATCTCTATTAACTCGTCTCTACTACTTGTAGGTCACTTCTTAATTGGTATTAACTGTTATGACTGCTATTATACATGTGATAAATTTGCTTTTCCTGCCTAAACAGTACCAGTAACTCTCTGTACCAGATTGTTAATGTAACTGTTGAATGTATATTTGCTTGTTTTGAGCTTTTCTCCCCAGGACTCCATTGAAAACGGGTTCATTATGGCCTTAATGGACTATCCTGGTAAACCAACTGCAATAAATAAATAACAAATAATTGAAAATGTTATGTTATGTTTTTCATTTTGCTTATAATTATAGCTACTCTCAGACAATATATAGAAGTGCAGTAGTAGTAGTGCTAATGACCCACCCCCTAAAAAATAATTATTTACACTCAGACGTCTTGTGTACAACAAAGAAAATATAACACTGCAGTGCAAGTTTGTTAAGAGGAAGCACATCAGCTAATCTTAGATAAACATGTGTCACTGGACTGCTTGCTGTTGCCAAAGTTAACCACTGGAATATGATCACAAGTACACTAAAACAAACACATGAAACATTAATCCTCAGGGCCTCAGGGCAGTGGTAAAATACCTGGACTGCCATAAACCCATAAAAGTCAGCATTTTCTGCATGTTGCAACTACCAATCTATTCAGCCTGTGAACACTTGGTCTCCAACTTAAAGAGTGTGACATTTTTATAACTTAAAAGCCATTTACTTTGTGCTGCTATTTTTGGGAGGAGAATAGAATTCCTAGCCTTCTGATCTTCCAGAATCCAATAAGGGTTATTCTGCTCTTGAGTTAAGAGTCTCTCCACACTGTATAATTACTTATCTCTTGTGTATAATTAATCTGCATCCTTTCTGTAAAGTTTGTGCAATCTGAAGTGGGTCTTGGGGGAGGGCCAAATGAATGTTTAACTACCTCAGACAGTATCGTTTTGCCAGGTGTAGTAGCCTGAAGCCAGTATGATTCACTGGAGTGTATTAATCCATTGCATTAGTCAATCATTAAAATTTGTTCATCTCAAGACATTAGCTTAAAATACTTTCAAGTATATATATATATATATATATATATATACATACACACACACACACACACACACACACACACACACACACAAGTTACCTTGCATTTTGCTACTTTAGGTGCAGAAACCAAGACTGCGAAGTGTGTAAACATTTATTCTTACAGGAAAAAGTACATTTGCTAGCATTCTTTCACTATGCTCAAAACCACAAAAGCTGGTATTTTAAATACACTGCTTCCCTGTTTGCCAACAAGCTATCACTATGAGAGTCCAATCAAAACAAAAATGAAGTGGTAAAGAAAACAATATTTCAATGCCTTTGGCTACATGACAGCTTGCTTAATATCTAGATGGGCTAAAGGCTGTGATGCATCAAAAATAAATTACTTTTAAATACATTACTGGAGTGGAATGCCAGTCAAAATAAAGTATAAAAAAGACAAGCAGCCAACAAAATGCATTTTCTGAATACACAAAATCAACAGTATAAAAATGACAGAAAACCAGAACATTCTGCAAAAGAAAGGACAGATTAAAAGCTATGACTGTACTTGTGTCTACCTTGGATACTCTAAGTGCTCCTTGCCTGGACACATCTACCTTGGAGGGATACTCTAAACCTGGACACACTAAAGTCACTACATGGGGAGTGGGGGTACAAGTATGTCACAATTTGAAACGTCTCTGGCTGATGGCCCTGAGCCCATGACACATTTCATATACTCAACCCTCAGAGCAAGAAATCTGGATAAGGCCATAAATAGAAATAGGACAAAGGTCAAAAAATACAGACAATTTTTAAATGCTGCTCTTACAAACTTAGAAAGTTCAGTAGGTCTTGCATCAGTATGACTTTTTCTGTAGGGTATGAAATCTGAAACTCAAAAACACCTGTCAGTGAACTTAACTCTAGCATATACACTAACCTCCTATGATATAATAAGCATAAAACTAAATGCAGCAAATATATGGAGCACAAAATGAATATGACAGGAGAAAGAGGCAGCTAATGGACTTTTCATTTAATGCACAGTGCAGTCCAGAGACAACACTACTAACTTCTCAATGCCAAAGACCAAATGCAGAAAGACCATCATAAAAATCTAAGTTGTAACCTGGCTGTAGCACAAAATACTGAATGCACTCTGTAAACATGCTAAACACTTGATGTCATCATCAGTCCAACACTAAAAACTTCATAACATGTAGAAGCTGTTATCTCCACTAGTCATTACCTGTCCTTGGTCATGTCTAAAATGTGCAAGGTTTAAGCTTGTCAGATATCTTTCCCAGAGCTGCAGGCTACCTATCATTCATCATGTTTTCAGCTGAAAATCACTGGCAGTAACAGTTTGTATTAGTGTGCAAACAGTGATTCAAGGATTTTGGGCTTCCAATGTTCTCAGATTATGCAGTCCTGGGATTTAGTGTACACATAAGGGTGTGGCAGGAAAATTCCCCACATGCAAGAGTGCAAGGGCTTTAGCAATCTATGTATTTCTTCTCTCCTTTCAATTTGGTTGAAGCTTCTTCAAATAGTTTGACTTTAGGCAGCTGAAGCTGCAACCAGTGTGTGTGTGTGTGTGGGGGCATCTGGACACAAAACCATCTCTAATATAGCAGATCAGATTTTGTCAAACCAAAGCTGACGTATGACCAAGCATGAACTTTTAAACAACAAACTGTCAAGCATAATGAAAAAGTTAATGTAGTCTATAGGTCAGGTGCCATTCAGAAAATCTCAAACATAATGCACCATGGGAATGTGCCAGACAAAATGAGATGTATTGCAAAGAAAGAGCAGCCACCATGAAAGCTGGAACAAAGTGAGCTAACGATGGAACTACTCATTGGCACAGAAAAGAAATAACATAAACAGACATACCCATTTCAAATTATGTAAAATAGATACAGTGAAACTATGCCAGTACACAGAAATTATCCTGGAAAATGTACATGGTAAGGTAAGGGCTGAAGCTGATCAGGTACTACCAAATAAGCAGTGAAACTCAGAACACAGAAAAAGAACACCTATAATATATTACTTACAAAAATTGAAGAATAATCCCGATTATCTGACTATAGTATTGGTAGGATGAATCAGTGTAAAACTAGACTGAAAAAGGTGCAGTAATATTGCCACCATAATGACAGATGCAACAGCGACTACTGACGAATAACATTTAATCACTCTTAACTTCTGAGTGATTTTCAGGTCTGTTGCCATAAAACTGTTTGGGATATTTTAGTTCTTTGATTTAAAAAGAATATGGCCAGGTTTCATGAACACTTGTGCTTACTAAGGCTACATGTGAGATGTGATGCAGCAACAGCTGAACAGTTTGAAATTCAGGAAACAGTAGTACATGTTGTGGCCAGCTGCAGTCTAAGGGTTAGCAGCAGAATGTGCTTAACACTAGCAACAGACATTCTCGTGCCACAATGAAGCAAAAGATTATGGTGTAGAAATTCAAAAACATAAAACAATAATGAGCATGTCTTACTATGTCCAGGTATACACAAGCACTGAAATTAAACATTTCCCTAAAAAGAAAAAGATCCCTTCAGCAAAATGTCCAGGTACAATATGCAAAAGCACTAAAATTAAACATTTGCCCATGTGACCCCTTCAATAACATGTACAAGCACCAAAATCTTCATTACTGTATGTTCCTGTATACACAAGACTGAAATTAAACATTTCCCTTAAAAAGAAAAAGACCCCTTCCGGTAAAATGTCCAGGTACAATATGCAATAACACTAAAATTTAGCATTTGCCCATGTGACCCCTTCCATTAATTGTACAAGCCCCAAAATCTTCACACTATGTCCAGGTATATACACAAGCACTGAAATGAAATTTCCGCAAGTTAAAGTACACCCCTTCAGTAAAATGTCCAGGTACAATATGCAAAAGCACTCCAAAATTAAAATGAGTCGCCATGTGACCCTCTTCCAATAACATGTACACGCATCTTCAAAATGAACATCACCCAAGTATCTCTTCAGAAAATGCTGAGGTATCCCCAAGCACCAAAACTAAAAAGTTTGCCCCTTTCCTTCCAATAAATATGCAATACAACAATTCAAAATTAAAACATTCAACAAGTTTACCACTCTCAATAACATAACTATAAGCACCAAAATGAAACACTTACCCAAGCAACCTTCCAGTAAATGTAATAACAAGAACAACAGGTGTAACAAGATTAGTTAGTGACAGAAACTAAATGCATTTGCACTTTGTACACATTACACACAACACTTATT
This sequence comes from Protopterus annectens, assembly GCF_019279795.1. Taxonomy (NCBI): domain Eukaryota; kingdom Metazoa; phylum Chordata; order Ceratodontiformes; family Protopteridae; genus Protopterus; species Protopterus annectens. Next base: position 1,089,812 of record NC_056746.1, read on the forward strand.
ACAACTATTTTAAAGTCAATGGATTTGATATATATTCAAGTAAGCAAAGTTTACAACTTAAATTTAAATAATTATGGAATGAAATAAATAGTAATGCACCTGTTTTGATTCCAGAACAGCTGAAAGAAGCTAAGTACCTGTAAATAAATCCTGATTGCCTCGCCTTCAGGTAATTTTGACTTACTTGTGTTTGTCTTGTGCCAAAAATAAAAAAAAATGTTTTCAATCAAACTGTAACAGCCGGAAAAAAAGGTCACAATGTGATAATCAGGTCCAATGTCGAAAAATCGAATGATCGATTCTTTTTTCCCAGCACATAAAGCCCGGCAAGAGAGCAACAACCAATCAGCAGCATTGCCCAGCAAGCACGCCATGACGCCCGCGGACGCCGCGAAGTCCGAAAGTTCTCTTTCCATATCTGGCGCGTTTGTGTCTCAACCTATAGACTTCTGGCATCACAAATATGCCTCATTGTTCGGCTGCAGTAATGAAACATTGCAAGAATTTAAAAATGTTAAGTGCATTGAAGTAAGCGCACGCGCGATAAAGTACAAGATGAAGTCAAAGGACTCTAAATTTAAAGTGGAAAAAGATTTTTTACATTAAAACAAACTAAAAGTTCTAAACAACTGAGCTGAGGGGCTGCAGTCCGCAGTCCAACATGCCACGAAATGCTTCCCTGTATTTATTTATTTATAAATGAAAGGTAATATATGAATGTTTTTGTATATTTATATATGCTTTTTAATTTAAATTTATTAAATAGACAAATATTGAGTAGTAAGGGAATATATTAAATGTTGAATCATGAATATTTATGAGCTCAGAGAGTACATTGGTTTGCCCATTTAAATGTTTATTAACACTTCATTGGTTAATTGATTTTTAACTTAAAGGTATGGATAATCATATTAATTTTTGATGTATCTGATGAAGTCCGGAAGTATTGAGGAACGAAAACGCCAGACTTGCTGTGTTATTTAAAAGCTAATGCTTTTCAGTGCTGTTGTTTACCAAACTGAGCGATTTTAATCTTCGGTTTCCTGTTTTGGCTCGCTGCACTCTTATTTGATTTATTGGTGTATTTGGAGTGCTTTCACTTGGTTTTAACAATATATATATATATATAAAAATCAAGGAACTTCAAACATGCAAATACAATTGCCAAAAGCTTCTCTTTTTTCTATTTGAGGATACTGCATCTCAGTTTGAATAAGAGTTTGGATGTGGGTATAAACTGAGCTGTGGTAATTCTGTAGTGATTGTTTATGATGAAGGGTAAATAATCCTTGGTTCTAGAATTATCTGTTACAGGAGACACTGTTTTAATCAAGATGTCAACACGTGGGTATAAACTGGAGTTGTGTGTACCTTGTAGTGATTGTTTAAGCATGAAGGGTAAATAATCCTTTGGTTCTAGAATTATCTGTTACGCTAGAGAGACACTGTTTTGTTCCAAGATGTCAACATTATTTCTTTTTTGTTTGCATTAACAGAACTGTAACGCGGTACAAATGTATTGATAGAGGGAATGCAAAATAGTGGGTTTACTTATGCAACTGACTCTTTCAGTGTGTTTTTGTTTGTCAGGTGTCTTTTTCAAACGTTTAAAGAAGCTGCCTCCATAGTTTATTATGTGGAAGCCTTCTTGCCCTGAATCTCCCCTTGTGTTTTTTGCCGGGTGGATACTGACCCAACCAAAGCTGCGCTCCCTACCGCCTTAGCACATACCCTGGCCGCCACCGCCTTTGAGATAACGCCCCGAGGCCTCTAAAGGAACCTCAAGAAACTCCTCTCTGCCCTGGATTCCCCCTGTGTTTTTTGCCTGCGGATACTGACCCAACCAAAGCTGCAATTCCTAATGCCTTAGCAATACATAACCCTGGGCTGCTACAACTGCCTTTGAGGATGCAACTCCCTAGAGGCCTTCAAAGCTGAACCAAGAAACTCTCTTGCCCCAGAATCTCCCCCTGTGTTTTTTGCTCAAGTGATACTGACCCAACCAAAAGCTGTACTCCCTACTGCTCTGAGCAATACATACCCTGGGCTGCTACAACTGCCTTGAGATAACGCCTCCCAGAGGTTCTCTAAAGGAAACCCAAGAAAGTATGTGTTATTACTAAGCCTGGAGTGCCTTTGTACCTCTACTAGCTGAAGTCACTTTCTTTCCCTGTCTGAGGGCCAGCAGCCTGACACCCCCACCTCTACTCCCTGCCTCTATTCCTCACTCTTCTTCCCAGCTCTGTTGGGTCCCTTCTCCTTACCTGCTTAGCCCTACTTGTTCACTGGTGCATAGATAGCCTCGAATTCCATTAGGGATATCCTTACTCCTTGTCATTAGGATTTTCTGTTCTGACTCTCTCTCTTTCTTGACTCTCACTCTCACATCTCAGTCCTCACTCTTTCCCCTGATACTTTAAAATGGGGTCCACTTCCCAAACCACATCTAGAAAGCCCTCTCCACTTACCCTCTTCTATTACTTAATTCTTCTTGAACACTCACTTACCAGATAGTTTTTTGCTCCTCTACTGCTCTGGCCAAGACTTCATCCCCGGCCTGCTTCTCAGCTTCTTCCGGGCTCACTCCGCCTCCCCTACTCCTGCCTCTGCACCCTGCACCTCTAATACCTATATTCCTCCCTAAACCACACACCCCTGCTACTCTACTCCAATCAGTGGCTGGGGACACACCCTCCTTTTTTCCCACCCTCAAAAATCATCCCTCAAATAGACTGCCACAAACCCCTATCATCATCATCCTTCCCACCATACCACCTTTCTCCCACAACCGCCACCACACCCCTCACTGACTATACCTCCACATACTTCCTACTACATAGAAATCTACCTACTCCTTAATACTTATGTATCTCTCAAGCACACCCACTGACTCCCCACTCACAACTATTATCTTATCATCTCCTTTCTATCATGTTTCTAAAACTCTGTCTCATCTCCCTTTCTCTCTTCTTGCTTTTTATCCTCATTCTACTGCAACCACCTCTCCCAACCTAATTTTCTTCCTGCTACACTCCCAACACTTTCTTATAACCAATTATCAGGATGGCACCCCTCTCACAATCAGTGCTCTACCTATTTCCCCCTATCTGTACCCTTCTAACATTCTTCTTTCCAATACAAACCCTCTCCTACAATACACTCCCCCATCTCTATAACTACTCTGCAAATCCTCTCCATACACAACAGAAGACAAACTCTTTACTTTACTATCTGCTCACACAGCCTATACAACAGTGTATTAATATTCTCATTTCTGGTGAGATCCACCCAAACCCTGGGCTCCATCCCCTATAACAATCCACAAATAAATCTCATTTATTTACTCTTAAACTCCCAAAGTATATAGTAAATAAAGTCCCAAACCTCCACGCATGGCTCATACACAATAAACCTGATATCCTGTCTATTTCTGAAACCTGGTTAAAACCACATATAAATGACTCTGATATTATTCCTCCAAACTACTCCATCATCAGGAAAGATATAGACCTCTCTGTAAAGGGGAGTGTGGGGTAGCCCCTCATATATTCATCCTCCCTACACAAACCCACTCCACACTTTAACAATGCTGAACTTCTCCTTACTCTAATACAAATCAATGATCACAAACAGACGTATAGCATCCTTTATATACCCCCCAGGATAAATATCTCCAATTTGAACTTATCCTCTCCTGGATCTCTAGCAACATTAGTAATGAAACCATAATCCTAGAGAGATAAACATCAATTGGGCTTGTATACAATCTCCAGTCAAACTCCATAAATATTAACCTCTACAACTTCTCTCTTAACTAATCAATCTAGTGTCCTCGGCCCTGCAAAAACCTCCAGTGGGAAGTACTGGATTGATCCTTGTCTCCCCATCCTCACTATATTTCTCCAACAGTGGCACCCTTCCAGACTCTCTTAGTGATCACCTACCCATTTTCACTAACCGACTACCCACTGTCCTTCAACAAACCCACAACTATATAACTATCCGAGACCACAAAAAATTCAACCCAACTATCTTCATAAATTCCTTACAAACAATTAATTGGAATTGTCTAAAAACATTACCCCTAGACATGGCAGTGTCACATTTTAATACAACATTCTTGAAATTACTCGACTCTCAAGCTCCCCTAAGGACTAAGAGAATAAAAACAAAGTCAGCCCCCTGGCTATCCAAACATACTTCATGAGACATAGAGAGATAAAGTCTGCACGCTACCAAAAATTAAGACAACTGCTCCTTTAACGAATATAAAATGCTCTGAACAAAGTAAAGAAATCATCAAATCTGATACAGACAAAACCATTTTTCTACACCCAAACCAAAATTAAAACAACCCTCAAAAATTTGGAAAGGATCTCTAGTCCTTCCACCCTAGTACTCATAGATACCCCACCCCAGACCCAAAGCCCTGAACTAGACCTGGCCACCCAATTCAACCCATTTTATTGACTCTACTGCTAAACTGACCCTTTTCTCCAACTCCAGCACCACACCAAGCATCCCTCACCCCCACTCAATAATAATTATCCTTCCTACCCCCACTCTACTTACACTCTACTCTTCCAAATTCCACTCCTGCTTCCTGCCGTATCCTCTAACCCCTTCACCTCTTCTAAGTACCCAACCTTTACCCCAAATACATCCAATTCCTCCAACCTCCCTCTCCCAACTCCACCTCCCCCTTTTTCTCCCGTACATTCACTATAAAGAACCTTCTAAACTGAAACCCGTAGCACCTGATAACATACCTTCCCACTTCTTTAGTATAGCTGTTGAAACACTTGCATATCCCATTTAGCATCCTAATCAACCGCTCCCTTAAAAGAACGCGAGTTCCCCAAATTCCAAGTCAGGCATATATTATTCCCTTCCACAAGGTAACAATAACAATGTTTCACTAATCTCTTCGCCCCATAGCCATCCTGTCCCATTTCAAAAATCCTAGAAAATGTGTTCAACTCTTCAACTTCTTCCCCATCTCCCCAGACAATCACCTTATAACTCCCCACACACAACATGGCTTCAGACCTAACCATTGTTAACAATGACTGCCTCCTTTCCTTCCTGAAACAGTAACAGAGCCTCGTGATTCCTGGCTTCTAATTGTTTCTACATTGCTACTAGACCTCCAAAGCCCTCTTCAATACCATCTCACATAGCCTACTGTTTCTGAACTTAACCCTTCTTCTTCCTTGAATTGGTTCTCCAGTTACCTATCCAACCGAAATCAAGCAGTAAAATGGAAAACTACCTCCTCATTTAGTACCCCACAGGTGTTCCACAAGGCTCCCATTCTCGGTCCTGTTCTTCAACACATTTATAAACGACTTTCTCACAACCACTCCCTTCTCAAACATCATCCATCATGCAGATGATTCAATAACCACCTGGTTCAGCCCACCATCACCACACCCAAAACCAACCCAGGATGTTTTCACAACAGAGCAAATGGATGTTAAAACACCTTGCTCTTAATGCCTCCAAGACCAAACTTATGATCTTTACTCCCTCTAAAGCTACTTCTCTCAATATGAATACATTTTCAATCACTAGCCAAAATAACTCACCCCTAGAATTGGTGTCAGACACCAAATTACTAGGGGTACAAATTGATAACCAACTTAAATTTACCTCTCACCTACAAAAAAACATCAAAAAGACCCATTAAAAACTTGGTATGCTTTATAGACAAAATGCATACCTTACCTCTGCCACTAGAACAACTCTCGCTACATCCTTCCTTATCCCCTCCCTTCTCTATGGCGCCCCACTCCTAACTAACATTCAATCCTCTCTCAAAAAACAACTTTCCTCTTGCTACAATAAAATTGCAAAATTCGCCACTAGCCACAAGTCTTCTACCCACCACTGTGTTTCCCTCCAGAAACTAAAATGGCTAGAGCTTCCTAATCAACTAACTTACACACAACTAACTCTAGCCCACAAGCTTATTCTTAATCCCTCCCTCTGTCCTTCCCTATCTTCTGCTTTTAATATGCACCTACCCAATAGAGTATTAAGATCAAACAATCAAAACCTAATCAAAGTACATAAACCTACTCATCCCCCAGGCAAAAACCTTCTATCCTTCAACCTAGCTCGCCTCTGGAACTCCCTTCCCCCACTCATCCGCACCACCTCTAATCACACTACTTTCAAAAAATCCCTTCATACACACCTGACATCACATTGGGAATGCTCCTGCTCCCACCCTACATAACATACTCTTCACCTACTCTCATACCTTCATGCTCTGCTCACATCTTTAAATCAACCAGAAAAGTCCATAGAAATTATTGACTCCATATCCCTCCTCTTCCCCCACTTCATCTGGTCATTGTACCTCCTCTTCCTTCTAGTAACCTGTTCTCTTAACTACTCTGCATAAATGGATAAGCTCATGTTAAATAGTTAATTCATTTTCCTGCAATGTGTTTTAAATGCACGCTTGCTGTACTACTTGATATTGCTTTATTTTTTACCTGTTGTACCTATTGTTAAACTTTGTTTGTATCCAAGAATGTATGTTCATAAGTACAAAAAATTTATTTTTTGGAGCTTTTCTCCCCAGGACTCCATTGAAAATGGGTTCATTATGGCCCAATGGACTATCCTGGTAAACCAACTACAATAAATAAATAAAAAATAAAATAAATGTATAGGATATTGGTTTACACTTTTGAAGAATGACTGCAATAACTTTGAACCATCACAAGAAAGAGTGACTGGTTTGTGAACATCATAACATCTTAAGCTGGGTGGACTGGCAATTTTCTGTTTCAGGACATTGAATGCTCTTTGGTGCTGTTCTGACCAAGACCAGGTTACATATTTGCATGTCATCTCTCTTGCAGTGCTGAAAGCTCACTTAGATGTGGAATGAACTTGCCCAAATAGTTGACCATGCCAAGAAAACATTGTAAGGCTATAACATTGTCTGGAGCTGGCATCTCAAGAATTGCAGTTTACTTGGAAGGATCTGGTCATAAGCCTGAACTGGTAAAAATATGACCCACAAAAGTAACTTCTTCCAGCCTGAACTTACATTTCTGAGGATTCAGTTTAAGATTCACTTCATAAGCACATTCCAGAACTTTCCTGAGGTTTCTATCATGTTCGACTTCATCATTGCTTCCTACAAGAATATCATCTACTATAATAGCACATGGACAGCCAGAAAAAAAATTGTTCCATCACATGTTGAAAGACATCGTTGGCAGAATTTATCCCAAATGGTTTTCTCAAAAATCTGTACCTTCCAAGTGGTGTATTGAAAGTGGTTAGCAATGAAGATGTTCGATCAAGCAAAATTTGTCAAAATGAACTTTTTGCATCTAAGACAGAAAAAAGTGGCATGTGGCATGAGATCAGCAACTTCTATGACTGTGCTCATTGGATGATGAGGTCCTTTTAAAATGTTTTTTTTTTTTCCCCCATCTTTAAATTTTTTTTTTCCAAAACCCAAGAAAAAAGTCCCCCAATAAAAAATTTTTTTGGAAATTTTCCAAAATTTTTTTTTTTTCCCTCCTTTTTCCTTCCCCACTTCATTTTTTGGGTTTCCCCAAAATTTTTTTTTTTTTTTTTTTTTTTTTTTTTTTTTTTTTTTTTTTTTTTTTTTTTTTTTTTTTTTTTTTTTTTTTTTTTTTTTTTTTTTTTTTTTTTTTTTTTTTTTTTTTTTTTTTTTTTTTTTTTTTTTTTTTTTTTTTTTTTTTTTTTTTTTTTTTTTTTTTTTTTTTTTTTTTTTTTTTTTCTTTTTTTTTTTTTTTTTTTTTTTTTTTTTTTTTTTTTTTTTTTTTTTTTTTTTTTTTATTTTTTTTTTTTTTTTTTCTTTATTTTTTTTTTTTTTTTTTTTTGTCCCCCTTTTTCAGACCTTTTTTACCACTTTTTAATGGTGGCCTGTAAAAAGTAACATTTCTCATTGGGGTTATGGCTACCTAAAACTAAACGTGACTATGAGGTATCCAGATTTTGCATGTCATTTTTTTTTGAGTTCCCGGGTTTAAATGGTTCATTTTGGCCCAATTGGTTTATCTTTTAACCCACTCATATATAAATTAGATGAAAGGCACTGAAGATATTTTTCTAATTTGAACATAGGTGCTTTTTGTAAACTCATTTACTGACAAATTTTCCTTTTCAAATTAAATGCTGTCTTAAACAAAATCTTTTCATGCATCTCTCTCATCTAACCAAAAGGGTTGTTTTTTGCCAATATTCTCAGACTAAACTAAAATGTTTGCCTTTTTTCTAAGTTGGGTTTATAATGCTGAAAATTTTACCAATTTTTATTTCTTGTGAAAATTTCCTTTCCCATTTAGATTTTTTTTGCACTTTTCCAAATTTCGTTTCAAGCACTCATTCTTCCTAGTTTCACTCCCAAATATGGCGGTTTCCCCTGTGAAACACGGCGGGTATCCAAATGGTTTTCAAATTCTGAACCAGTGATTAATAGAATAAATTTTTTGTTTTGGCATTTTGCAAAAAACGACTGAGAAAAATGGCTTTTCTAAACACTTCTATTTTTGCCATTTTTAAAAAGCCAAGGGGCTTTGTAATCTCTGATCCAAAAACATATTAAACCCCCCCTTTGAATTTTTAAAACACACCAGGTACTTAAAAAGATTCAACTGACAAAATCCCTTTAAAAAAATGTATTCTGAAAAATAACTTACTTGCTGCAACATTTCCCAACCCTTTGTCCTTGTTTTTTTTTAAATGCTTTAGTTATATGAAAAAGAAGTTGGAAAAAAAGTCTTTTTCCCCTTTTATACATTTTAGAATTTGGAAATTTTCATTTTTAACATTTTAGTACTTTTATCAAATAAAAGAATAAAATTCACCCCGAGCCAAAAAATGCTCCGTACTCGTTTTCATAAACAATTTCCAACTGTCGGAGAAAAAAAGAAAATTTTTATAAAATTTGTTTTATTCTCCAATAAAAAAAATAAAACATTCCCAAAAAAAAGTTCACAGTCCTGAAAAAACCTTCCCCGGCATTTATACCTAAATTAAAAAACTTTGACCAACAGGTTCCATATCAAACTACAAAAAAAACTTTTTAAAGACACTTCAAAAAATTTGGTTCTAAAAAAAACAATTTCTTATGTCCCTTAAAATTAAAAGAATCTTAATTAAACTAAAATATAAATGTTATGTTAAAAAGCAAACACTCCCGTTTGACTAAACTACAAAATAAAATTTGGTGCCCTGATTCAGTGTATTTCTTTATTGATGTTGGTCAAGGGGTTCCATTTACATTGGTTTTTGTATTAAACTCTCTATCACCCAATAAAAACATAACATATTTAAAATTTTAGCAATGGGCTTTCTAATATTTTGACAATTAGCTTATAAAAATATGTGGAAATTAAAAATGAACATTTGGTTCTTTTAAAAAACTATCTAATATTAAAGTTTCCTTAAGTGGTTTTAAAATCCCCTTTCAAGTACAACCTTTATCTTTAAATAGTTTTTCCTGTAATTTTTTTGCCCTTTTCAATTGTTTAAGCTTCGGGTTTCCCTTTGTTGACTTCCATTACGCTTGTGCCCGGGTTTTAACTTAGTCCCTTCAAACCTGACCTTTTTTGTTATTCAAATAAGGCGATGGCCTTTGAGCTTTTTTAAAAATCGTTTTTCAACCCCTCGGATTCAAAAACATAAAAACAAAAAGGTTAACTCTGCTGCCACAACATGTTTACCTGCCCCCAAAATTAACCGCTTGGTTCATGCACACATTCCCATAGACTGGAATCTCTTAAAGATACAGCAAACACTTGACTCGTAAGAAAAGTTGTGAATGAAAAGAATTTGGAAAAAAGGGATCCTTTAAAGAAGGGGGAAATTTAAAAAGCAGGCTTATCAATAAAAGGATTAGGGCCACGCACAGAATTTTAAGGGGGGGGCCCTTTTACCACCCTTCCTATTAGGGGGCAATTTAAGGAAACAAAAGCAGAACTGAAAAATTTTCTAGAACTTAAAACGGAGAGTGAAAATATGTTTAATCCTCAAGGCTTTCCTTTTTCAAAGCATAAACAGGTCCAACATTCCAAAATTTTATTTCAAAAGGCACATAACAACTTATTTTAATGTCCTCAAAAAAAAACATAATAACCAAAATAAAGCTATGAAGAAAAACCACGCCCTCGAAGGGCATAGAGCTATATACATTGAAAATCAAAACTTGTGAATAGAACCTAAAAAATGGCGGGGATTTCATTCAGAATCAAATAAAAAAACCCTGAAGGCCTGAGAAATAAAGGCCAGAACATACCCATTGGGTTGGAATTTAACAGCCCTAAATCAAATAAACGTTAAATTTTTAAATCCCTCCATTGTACAAACTTTATCAGAAAAAAATGGTAGAAGATACTTAAAAGGTTTGAAAAGGTAACCCGGGATCACGTGAATTTAAAAAAAAATTGACTCCTCGGAACCCTTTAAAAACCATTTTTTAACAGGACCTGGAATCAAGACGGGCGAGCTGAAAGTGTTAAAAACACCAACACAGGAGGAACTGAATTTTAAACCCCCTAAAATCTAATGTTTTTTCTGAATACAGCACTTGGGTCCCATTAAAATTTCCTCCCAAAAGGACAATTCCCAAAGGAGCTTAGGATAACAATTTTCCCTCATAGAACCCAAGAAATGTGAAGGATCGGGAAAAAAAGGGACAAAGGCCTTCTAAAAGAATTTTCCCAAGGAACCCTTCCCAAGTTTTAAAGGGTAGGCCAAAGGGAAGAGCAGCAAAAAAACCCCTTAACTTTAAAGCCTCAAGGCAGGAAAAAGCCCTGAGAAATTTCCTTTTTTGAACCAGGAGGATGAAAATGTTTGTTTTTCTTTTTTGGGAAGGGACATCAGCCCAGAAAAACCAGGGGTTCAAGGGTTTATAAAAAGGCCCTCCCCTTGATTAATTCTCAGAACCCCTAGGACCCAAGAATTTAAAGTTTTCCCCCAGCCACAGCCCTCAAAGCCTCAGGGGAAGTATGAAAAGTGGACCATGTGGCCTAAAGATAAGCGAGGATCCAATGTAGAAATAATGCCCAGGAGCTTTTAACCAAAAATTTCCAGTGGGGCTGGACAGCTAAAGAATAGAAGAGTTTTCTTTCTTCTTAACTAGCAGGAGATCTTGGGGTTAAAGACTGCCAGACCGGGTTTAATATTTAACCCGGTTTTAAGAAAAGCCAGGAAGGACAAATCAGAGCCCTTGGCACAAAATTTACAGAACACAAAAAGTTTTGTTGGGAACCCCAAACAAAAAGTCTTTCTGATACCCGTTGAGGAGTCCCACTTAATTTTTCCCCTTCGGGTGACTAACAGGTAAGAAAAAAAATAAAGCCAAGAAAAGAAAAACAAAAACAATCCAAAGGGGGCCCTTTTTTGGGGCTAGGTTTAGCACCAAAAGGGACAGCAATAACTAAGGCTTTAACTGGCAGAAAAACTGGGTACTTTTTCCCCTTTCCTTTGAGGACAAGGTGGATGAAACATCGTTTTTTTTGGAACTGGCTGAAATTTGGGCTCCCTGGGCAGGAGATCCCTTCCTTAAAAATACTGCAACAGGATCAAAGGGAATTTTAATATTTTGATCAAGAACATGCAAACTAAGGATATGAAAAGATATTTGGCCAAGCCAGCTCATGTAAAACCCTGATGATTTTTAACTTTACATAGAAATGAAACTGACAGTAAAGCCGGGGAAATGGCTTCCCCAAAAAGCAGGGGTATGTTAAATGATTCTGCCAGTACCTTGTAATTTTAACCTGCCAAGATAAAGGGCCAGCCCCAAACCTTCGAGACCTTCCCCCCAATCTTACCAAGTACTACAAAAGAAATTTCATGAAAGCCCAACAAAAGATACATTCTGAGCGTTTGAGGATCGACATGGTTTTTTCTTTCCCTTTGTTGGACAATAATTCCGGGAAAAAACAATTTTCTTTTTTTTTTTTGCTGTTTTTCAGCCCAAAAAGTTATTTAATAGCTTAAATGGTTTTTTTAAACAAAGTCTTGGATTTCCTGTCGTTTAAAAGTAAAAATTAACTAAAGTTTTTTTTAAAAAATTATTTTATTTTTTGTGGGGCAGGTTTTCATAAAAAGCTTTTTTTGTGGAGGAATTTTCGGTATTTGTGTTTGTGTTCCTGGGAAAGTCCCCATTTTGGCTTGACCAGGGAAAAACAAAGGGCCCCCATTTTCCTTTTCCAGTAAAAAGGAAAAAAATTTAAGAAACACTTTTCCAAAGCACCCAAAAATTTTTTCTCAATATAGGAGGCCTTTGTTGTATATCCCCATTTTTTACCCCAGTCCCCTGGATACACGGCCACTAGGCCCAGGGTTTAGCCAGCCTTGAGTTTTGTGGTCACCTCGGGGAAAAGGGAGAGCCGCTTTTGGTCCTGGGGGGAACGGGAAATTTTCCTTTGTGTCAAATTCTGTCCCCATCCCTGGGAAAGCCCCCTTTAAAAATGACGGGCCACATTTTTATTCAAAAAAAAACAGAAAACCCGCTGTATTACCCTGAATTCCGTGGAAATATTTACTTGGGGGCTTTTACTTTTGTTTTCTTTAAAGATTTTTTGAAAAAAAATAGGGATCCTCTTTTCCTGAAAGTTCAAGTCTAAACTGAAAAAGATCGGGGTTCAGTTTCTTTTAGACAGTAAGCCAGTTTTGACCCGGTTTTTTTTCTCTGAGCTGTTGCTAGAATTTCAATTTTTCAGGGGGAGAACCGGGTTTACAGCCCCTTTAGTTTATGGGTGACAGAAGAATTTTCCAGAACAATTTCCCTTGTCGTCTGCTTTGGGAAGTGTTTTACTGCCTGCAATTTTCCTTTTGTCAAAGGCCCAAAAAAAAGGGAATGTATAAATTCCTGAATTTTTGTATATATTCCCCCCTGCCAAGGGCTTTAGCCTGTTGACCCCTTCTGTAAAGATTATTCAATTAATCCTCCTTTCTGAAAGGGTCAAAATTATTAAAAAGGGGAAATGAGGTATATTCTAAATTTTTTTTTAGAATTTTTTTTTCTTTGTTGTTTTTTTCTGAATTTGTAAAAGCAATGTTTATGGCAATTTCTTCTTTGGGGAAAAATCTGTTTAAAAATTTTTTCTTCTATTCTATCCCTCTTTTTGCAGTGGTTGTGTGTAGCTCATTTCTTTTCCCGGGGCATGGCCCTGGTAGTTTTAAGGGGGTTCTCGATTTTCAGATCCTTCCAAATGAAAAAGGGTTTTAAATTTCCTCTGTAAAGATTTATTTTCCCTCTCTGAAGGTGCAAAAATGATGGAAGGGAAGTGATCCGGGGGAACTTAAGATTTTTTGCCGTTTTTTAAATTTTCAAAGGATTTTTATTCCCCATCCTTTTGGAAAATGCAAAAAAACGTCTCAGTCAGGTAAATAGTTTATTTTGGAAAATAGTTCTCAGGGAAAGGAAAACCAAAAAAGTTTTAAGCTATGCTGTAACCTCAGAAAAATGAAAAAGGAGAATTATTGTAAATGGTCCCCCCTGCCGAAGGTTTTAAATTTTGGTGCAGGTTCATCTCAAATTTCTCCCCCCCTTCCATTACCAAAGGGAAAACAATGCTTCCCAAAATTTCCCCAACCAATACTTTGGAATAATATAAGAAATTCCAAAGCCAAAAAACTCTTTGATGGGACCCAAAATCTTGAGAGTTAAATAAATATCATGAAACATACCCTTTGGTCCATTTAATCCTTTCACGGGAGCCACAGTTACTTTTCACCAAAAATGGAAAAGGCACATCTTTCCCCGCAAAAGGAGGCCCCCACTGATCATAATACAAGCCCTGTCTGATCACTTCATGCATAAGGCCAGGGAAAAGGTCATCATGGACATGAAAAGGGGGCATATTTCCTAAAACACGGGCCCCCATCACTTTTTGTTTTTTAAAGGAAGGTCCCTCTAAATTTGGGGGACTTTTTGAGAAGTTCACCAAAGCAATGGATGAAGATAACTTTTATCACCCACTGCATAGCCAACTGACTCACTGATAGGACCCTGGAGGTCAAAACAGGTGAGGCCACCTCCATCAAGAGGTCAGTCATTAATGGAGTCCCCAAAGGCTTGCTACTGGGCCTGCTCCTTTCTGGCATCTATTTCTCAGAAATGGAAGCAAATGTTGAAGGTTTATGGCTAACTAAGTTTGCAGATGATTGCAAGCTGGGGGTTATTATTGACTCCCCTGCAGACACTACCACTCTTCAAGAAGGTCTATATCTCACTAACAAAATGGTGCCAAAGCCATGGTCTTAAAGTCAATGATAAGAAATGCATAATTCTTGTCTTATATGTTCATAGGTTGGTACTAGGCTATTGGCTCTAGGGCCAATACAAGCCTAGTCATAACAATTCCCTGTCTATTTCTTCCCACAGTATTTACTTCCCTGGACCCCTGTCTAGCAGGGTGACTGACATGATCCCCGGGATGAATTTCCTATTTCCCATCCAATCATCAAGGTTGCTTTTGAAGAGGGCCAAAGAGGTGCTCTGCTTGATATGTATGGGCAGTCCATTCCAGATTCTGGGGAGTCTCTGGGTCAGGAACCTATCCCTCCAGCATGTTTTGTTCATTGTGATGACAAGGTTTAGATCCCTGGAGCATGTCTCTCTGAGGGATTGGGATTTCTTTAGATGTAGCATGTCCAACAGCTCTGGGTTTGACATGGCCTTGTATGTTAAGCAGAGATCACCTCTGAGTAGACGATATGCGACAGAGTATAGGTGGAGTTTTTTTAGACGGTCAGCATAGGGAATCTGCTTTAGGCCTGTGATTCCTTTAGTGAGGTATTTCTGTGACCTTTCCAGTTGTTGCAGATGTCTTGAGAGGTACATACCAAACAGGGCGTTGTATTCTATAATGGGTCTAATGAGGGATGTTTACAGTGGGACAATGACTTCCTTTTTTTCTGGATGAAAAGCCCTTAGCGATGAGGTGTGCCACATAGAAGGATTTCCTGACTGTTGAGGTGATGTGGTTATCGAAGGTGAGACCACTGTCCACCTATGTCCCTAAGTCTCTTATAACACTTTCAGTGTTTAGTGTACTGCCACCTATGTGGTAGTTTATGGGTATATGTTTTTTTCCCAAAGGGGATAACTATACATTTTTTGGCATTGAGCTTGAGCCCATGGCTCTGGCACCAAGCATATGTTTCTGTAAGGCCCTTTTGTAGAATATCCACATCATTTGGGGATTCAATAATGGCTCCCAGTTTGCAGTCATCTGCAAACTTTGTTAGCCAGAGTCCCTTAGTGTTGGCCAGTACTTCAGAAAAGTAGATGCCAAACAAGAGCGGTCACAGGACTGAACCCTGAGGTACTCCACTTGTCACTTGTCTTGAGCTAGATTTGAGGTCAGCTACTTTTACAGTGTGGGTTCTGTCAGTAAGCCAGATGGCAACCTGTCGAGTGATGGTGGGATTAGTGCCCAGCTTAGTAAGTTTATCTAGAGTTCCACAGTGGAGGATGGTGTCGAAGGCCTTGGCAAAGTCCAGATAGGCTGTGTGGACCACCTTACCCTTGTCCACGGTTCTGGAGACTGATTCAAAGAAGTCAATCAGGTTCAGGAGGCAATATTGGCCCTTCATGAACCCAAACTGCATGGGGTCCAGTGTTTGAAGGTTGCCAATGTCTTTGCTTATAAGTTCCATGATAATACGTTCCATGGCCTTGCAGATCAGGCTCATCAGACTGATGGGGCGGTAGTTGTCGGGATCCAAGGTAGATCCCCCTTGTGGAGTGGAATAACTGTAGCTGTGCACCACTCAGTGGGCATGAAGCCTGAGGTGAGGCTATGATTAAACATGACACTCAGGTGAGGTGCCAATTAATTTTGTAGTTCATGTAGTACACAGCCTGGGATGTCGTCTAGTCCCATGGATGCTGTGTTCTTAGATTTGGAAAGTGCATTTTTTACCTGTGTGGCCATTATTACCAGAATTTGGCAATCTTTCGGTATTGAGATGGCCCCTTTAGGGGGTGAGAAGGGGGTGAAGTATGCACTGAATCGATCTGCCAGGATATTGTCAATATCCTTGGGATCAGTATATTTAATGCCATTCTGTTGTAGCTCAGAGCAGATCTGAGCATTTCCATTTAGATTCTTGACATAGCTATAGAATGCCTTGTAGTTGTCTTTGAAATCTTTGGCAATTTTATTTTCATAACTAGCTTTGGTGGATTTTTATGAGGGATCTCAGCTTCTTACTGAGGCTGGTAAGGGAGTTTTTTGCATCCTGGGATTTTCCTCTTTTCTGCAACAGTTTCTTCCTTTTGTTGTAGTTTGTTTATGGCAGGGGACCACCAGATTGGCTTCCTTTTTTTGTAGGAGAGCATCTTGGTTTTATTGGGGATGGCACGATTCATGCACAAGTGGATATGCTCTTACAGTGCCTTAGTGTAAGATTCAGGAGTCAAACTTTCAGTTCCCATCTGCATGGGTGTCATGAAGTTTGTCACTTCTGACTTGAGTAGCATGAAGTTGGCTTTGGAGAAGTTTTTTAGGGAGGTTTCCTTACGGGGGGGGGGGGGTGGGATGTGGATGTCAAGGGTGATTAGCTTATGGTCAGACCTGACCAAAGAGGGGTGACCATAGGTGTGGAGCATCGATTTCCCATGTTGGTAATGACCAGGTCTAGGATACTGTAGCCCCTGGTGAGACTAAGGATTAGTTGATCCAGGGCACTGGAATTTATGAATTCCAAGAACCATTGGGCAAAGATGTTGGTACGTAGTTTTCCCAGTTGATGGCGGGGTAGTTGAAGTCAATCATCCTAGCTAATTACAATGTTTTTTTTTTTTTAAACAAAAAACATCTTTATTAAATTATCATGCATGACATAGGCAGTGTTACATTTATATAAATGACAATAGACGATATCGACACAATCTCAGTTACAAACATAGATTCCAAAATGTGCCGACACAACTGTAGCTGCAAACATTATACATCACTTTTAACATATCCAGTCATTGTTAGTCATCCATTTCATAGCTCATTCAAATCCTGCCTTTTAAACCTCATTCCTCCTCTGCCTGTATTGATCTTACATTTCCCATTTTTTCCTATATAATTTGCTCTTAGCCTTTTCTAAAGATCCCATTTCCAGCTGTTTTGTCTCTGTTACTATATTCACTACTTGTAGTACAGTTGATTTAGGCTTTCACTTCTATTTTCTAGTAATTGCCTTTTTCACAGCCATGGTAATTAGACTCAGCAAGGCCTTATAAGTCTAGACAATTCCAATTCTGTATCATACTTCAAAATAATTTCCTAGTTATATCAATTTGCTCACCCAGTATTTATGACAGAGTAGTCTGCAGGGAATTTTTAAAGTCTGCCAACTCACTACACTCTCAGAAAATATGTTTCCAGTTGCCCCTTTCTACCCCATCACACCTCCAACATTTGCTGTCTATCTAAGGAACAATTCTTTGAAGTCTGCTTGGAATATAAAAATATATATGCAAACATTTCTAAGCAAAAATCCTAAATCTTTAGATTTTGTTGCATATTTGGGAGACATACATATATCCTCCCATTGTTCCTTTGTGAATTGCTTATCCGATCTCTCTTCCCAATCCTTCCTACCGTCCTCTGATTGATTCTTATAGCTATCATACAAAATTTTATATGGTCTACTGATTATTCCTTTCTTAACAGCAACTTCTGTTCTAGAGTCTTCTAAAAACTGTACCAGTGCTGGTCTTTCATTTAGGAGCCCCCATTTCCTTTTAGTCTATACTCTGATATCAATCCTTGATAGGGAAGGCAATCTCTAGACTGTAGTCCAAATAAGTTCTTGGCGTTTTCCCATTCTATTACTTTTCCCTCTCTAGTTATTTCCTCCCAATATCTTGTTTTCTTTCCCAGTTTTCCCAAGTATATTCCAACCCCCTCTTGCCTGCTGTCTCTACCCCTAATTGCAGTCATCCCTATCAGCAGAACCTCCTTTCTCCATTCCTGTGTTGGCTTAGTTCTTAGAAGACCTTCTGCTGCTTTATGAATATAATATTCTGTATGATTACTGTTCTCCTTAAAGGTCTGCATCTGCAAACACCATCATATTGGGTGACTTCAACTACCCAAACATAGACTGGGAACATTACTCAAGCCCCAACACCCTAGCCCAAAGGTTCCTTGAGTTCATAAACTCAAATGCTATGGAACAACTAGTCACCATTCCCACAAGAGGAGAAAATATACTAGACCTGATCATCACAAACATGGGGACAAAATGCTCCACACCGGGAAACATATCCCTCATTGGTGAGATTAGACCATAAATTAATCTCACTGGAGATCCACATCCCGCCCCCCCCCAGCAAAAAAGACCACAGTGAAGAACTTCTCAAAAGCAAACTTCACACTTCTTAAGACTGGAGTGGTATCCTTCAAGGCCCCCGAGCCAGTGGAAACCACAACCCACGCTGCTGAAACCCTTACAAATGCCTTCTACGAGCACCTCCAGGAATGTATGGATCAAGCAATCCCTAATAAAATCAAGACCCTTTCCACCAAAGGCAGGCTGGTGGACTCCAGCCATAAACAAACTCTACAACAAGAGGAGAAAGCTACTACATGACAGAGCAAAATCCCTAAATGGGAAGGCATCTCTGATCAATACTAGCAAAAAACTATGATCACTCATAAAATCATCCAAGGCCAACTTTGAGAGAAAAATCGCTAATGACACAAAAGACAATCATAAAGCCTTCTTTAGCTATGTTAGAAACCTGGGTGGAAACTCCCAGATATGCTCAGAATTAGTCCAAAATGATAAAATCACTGAACCCACAGACATTGCCAACATACTGGCAGACAGGTTCAGTGCAAATTTCTCCCCCCCCCCCCAAAAGGAGAAATATCTATCCCACCAGAGTCTAGCCTCCCAAACATCTCAGATGCCCAGGTGAGAGCTGCTCTCTCTAAAGCAAAAAACACAGCATCAATGGGACCAGACGGTGTCCCCGGCTGTGTGCTAAAAAACTCAATGAGGAACTAAACCCACACATAAGGCTGCTGTTTAATCTTAGCCTTACTACAGGATTGCCCAAAGAATGGGCGGCAACTGTGGTCCCACTCCACAAAGGCGGTGCTTCTACGGACCCTGGGAAAATTTCCGCCCATAAGCTTGACGAGCCTTGTCTGCAAAGCTATGGAGAGGATCATAATGGAACTCATAAATAAAGACATTGGGGACCTACAGACACTGGATCCTACCCAATTTGGCTTTGTCAAGGGCAGATCCTGCCTCTTGAACTTTGACTTTTCAAACAGTCACTAAGGCCATTGATGAGGGTAAGGCAGTTCACACAGCCTACCTTGACCTAGCAAAAGCGTTGACACAATACCCCACTCGGGCATCATAGAAAAGCTCACCAGCTTAGATGTAAACCCATATGTCACAAGATGGGTTGCAAACTGGCTCAAGGACAGAACACACAGGGTTAGAGTTGCTGGTGCCATGTCAGACTCTAAGCCGGTCACGAGCGGTGTCCCACAGGGCTCAGTCCTGGGCCCCTCTTGTTCGGCATTTATTTTTCTGAAGTGCAGGCAAACATAGGGGATTGTGGCTGACAAAATTTGCAGATGACTGCAAACTGGGCACCATAATTGACACTCCATCAGACACAGACATCCTCCAGAAAGGTCTCATAGAAATGGATAACTGGTGCCAGAGCCATGGCCTTAAGCTAAATGCCAAAAATGTATAGTCATACCCTTTGGGAAAAACAAGGTAACCCCTAATTACCACATAGGTGGTAATCCATTAAACACGGAAGAAGTTATCAGGGACCTGGGGACCCAAGTTGACAGTAACCTCTGTTTTGACACTCACATTGCCAAAGTGGTTAGGAAGACCTTCTACATTGCCCACCTGATCATGAAGGGATTCACATCCAGATCAGGAGAGGTCATTTTACCCCTGTACTCTTCACTTATCAGACCAATGATTGAGTACAACGCCCCCTTCGGGAAAGTACCTTACCCGACACCTGCAGCAGTTGGAAAGACCCCAAAAGTTCCTCACCAAAAGGATAAAGGGGCTCAAACATATGTCATGATGCCCGACTGAAGAAACTCCAGCTCTATTCAGTCGCATACCGCTGCTCAGAGGTGATCTGTGTCTGACATACAAGTCCATGTCCAACCCGGAATTAATGGACATGCTCCACCTCAAAAAATCCAAATCCACCAGAGCCATGAGAGCAAGAGACTTAAACCTCAACACGGATATAAATAGGCGTGCTGGAGGGACAGATTCATCACCCAGAGACTCCCTACACTATGGAACAGAATCCAAGTCCATGTGAGGCAGAGCCCCTCACTGACTCTGTTCAAGAGAAATCTTGACGACTGGATGGGAGATCATAGGTTTACCCCCGGGGATCATCTCTGTATCACTGCTGGACAGAGGCACAGCAAACTAATGGGTATAGTATTCTCATCCTAAGGGGTGGTGAAAGCCACACACACTCTGGCTAGGCTTATAAATGCCCTAGGGCAGATAGCCTAGTATGAACCTATGAACCTATGAACCTATGAAATCCCAGTCTCTACCTGTTACTTGAGCCCCCTCCCCATTTCATCATCATCTCTTTTTCCTTTGAATTATAATTTTCTGCTTGTGCTATGTATAGAGGCCTTAACTGTGTAGCTCTGAAATACCCCTTTGATTTGTGTAATCCCAATCTGCCCTGTACTACTGAAAGAATAAGCTTATCCCACCTGACTCTTGCCGTCATCCCCTCCCAGATAAAATATTTCAGCTCTTTACAACTTCTACTCTGGTTGATAAAAACATGCCTGACCTGTGTATAAGACTAAAGAGACCAAAAACATTTGAACTGCTTGTATCTTACTATCAATATCCATATCTATTCCCTCTATACTTCCCCTTTGCCTCTCAGCTCTCACACTTTACCACAACTACTTATTTAAAGTCTTTATGATATTCTACTAGCCTTGAATTTCTCTCTGATGGTAACTGT
Organism: Protopterus annectens; assembly: GCF_019279795.1. Classification (NCBI taxonomy): domain Eukaryota; kingdom Metazoa; phylum Chordata; order Ceratodontiformes; family Protopteridae; genus Protopterus; species Protopterus annectens. Next base: position 1,110,825 of record NC_056746.1, read on the forward strand.
TAGAATCTAACTTTTTATATTATATTTTATATACTTGCTATGCACCATGGCTGTTTAAACCCTCAGTATTACTCTTGTATTCTAACATGTTCAGTTATAAGCTGTATTTTCTTCTCTCATGTTTATAATGTTAATATTGTATGATGTTTTGTTTTTTTATACACTTGTATGTTAATATTGTATGATGTTTTGTTTTGTATACACTTGTATGCTAATATTGTATGATGTTTTGTTTTTGTATACACTTGTATGTTAATATTGTATGATGTTTTGTTTTTGTATACACTTGTATGTTAATATTGTATGATGTTTTGTTTTGTATACACTTGTATGTTAATATTGTATGATGTTTTGTTTTTGTATACACTTGTATGTTAATATTGTATGATGTTTTGTTTTTTATATACTTGTGTGGAGCTTTTGTCCTCGGGGCTCTGCTGAAAAAGGGCTCTGCAGCAAAGTCGGACAAATGTCAAATAAATAAATAAAATATAACAGAGATTCCATTTTCTCAGTTTTGTATTATCTTTTGTAGTCTCTTCCCACATATCCTTAGCCTCCACACTGGAATCATTTTTAATCCATACTCCTAAATACTTCATTTTATCATGTTCCCATAAATATGGATATTACTGAACCAATTCTTATGTGGGTACATAATTTATTGCTATTGCTTTTGTTTTAACTTGATTAATTCTGTATCCCAAAAAGGTTTGAAACTGTCTTAATATAGTCCACATCATTGCAATGTCTCTTTCTGGTTTTGTCAGGCATACAATAATGTCATCTGCAAACAGAGCCAGCTTTTCTTGACTGCCATACCAATTATATCCTTGAATTTCTGAGTCCCTTATTTTCTTTGCCAGTGGTTCTAAATGTAATGCAAATAACAAAAGAGAGGACACCCATGCCTGGTTCCAGCTAATTACCATGTTGACTCCTAAGAGTCAACCCAGTGGTCTGGGTATTCATGTAGACAGCAGCCTTACCTTCAACCACCACGTGGTCACAGTGGTGAGGACATCTTTTTATGTTGCACAACTTATAAGTAAGGGCATGGCATCTAGGTCCAAAGAGGTCATTATCCCACTGTACTTCACTCTTATCAGACCAATCATGGAGTACAATGCCCCCCTTCAGTATGTACCTGACCAGGCATATGCAGCAACTAGAGTGACCTCAGAGGTTCCTTACAAAAAGAATACAAGGCGTAACAAACCTGCCTTATGCAGAGTGCTGTAAAGCCCTTTCCCTCTACTGAGTCTCCTACAGATTGATGAGGGGTGATCTATACCTGGCTTACAAGGCATCTGCAAACCCCACACTAATGAATCTCCTGCATATCTGTAATTTAAACAGTACCAGAATTACAAGGTCTAGCAACCTGAATTTTGTCTGTGACTTAAACAGAACATGCTGGAGAGACAGAAATGTGTCCCAGAGCCTGCCCCTCTTATGGAACAGGCGTCCCATGCATGTGAAGCTGAGTTTTTCTATTATCCCATTTAAGTGGCCAGTGAACAGGGAATAGGAAATTTTGACTGGGTCTGGCACCCATGTCCCTTACGGAAAAAGGTAGTTTATAAATGCCTGGCCCTCAATGTCCTGTTTGGATACTGGACATCATTATTCCTTTGGGAAAACGTGGTTAGGCTTAGAAAGGCCCCGTGGATCATTAGCCTAGTAACAATCTATGAATCTATAAATTTAAAAATAAATGGCAAGGGGGGTTCAAAAAGAAGTCTAGAACCTCCCAAAACCAAGGACAGCCCAACAACAGACCTTGTGTCCCCCTCCCACCTTGGCCCCTCTTTTTTTTCTTCCAAAAAGTCTGACTCTCCATTTTTCTCTTTGGTAATAGATAGTTTCAGACAAATGGGTTCTGAAAATCATTCATCAGGGTTACAGACTGCAGTGGGAGGAAATTTCTCCTCCCCAGGGGTTTATTCCTCATTCTCAAGATCAAGCTATTTTATTCCCACCTGCACTTCATCACATGCTGTCCCAAGGAGTGATAGAACCAGTTCCTCTTTCCCAGCTGTGGAGGGGTTTTTATTTAAGAATGTTCCTAGTGCCAAAAAAATAAAATGCTTGGAGACCAGTTCTGGATCCTTCTTTCCTAAACTTGTTAGTGACAGTGCCCAAATTCAAAATGATGTCACTGTACAACTTGTTACCTCTTCTTCCTCTATCAAGTGTCCTGCTAATATTTGACTTAAAAATGTTTATCATCACATTCCTATTCATACAGACATCAGATGATTCTTAAGTTTTTTTTTCCAAATATCTTTATTAAATTTTCACATATGACAAAGGCAATTGTCTGTATCACATTATCAGTTCTCTCTTTTACCCTTTGGACTATCCACTGAGCCAAGTGTTCACAAAGTGTCTAGCTCCAGTTATAGCTTATTTCAGGCTACAGGGTATTCACAATTTTCCATATTTACATGACTTGGCTTTGCTGGGTATTTTTCAAAGTGTCAGAAATCTCTGTCTTAGGTGAGAAATTTCTTATGTAAGCTGGGATTCCAAGAAAACATTCAAAAGTTTTTTTCTTGACTCCTTCACACAGGATTGTGCTCCTGGGATGTCAGCTATATATCTTGGTTCAAAGGGCTTTTCTTCTACAGGAAAAATAGATCTCTATCTAGATCAATTTCTAAGATTTTCCACTCAGACTTTGGTCACTGCAAGGAAATACGTCAGAATTTTGGGTATCATGGCATCTATGTTTCTCATGATACCCCTGGCAACACTCCACATGAGAAAGATGCACTCTGGTATCTGAAGTCTCTTTGGTCCCAGCACCAATACCTTTTATCTTTCCAAATCCCAGTGCTGGGGTTTGTCAGAAAAAAATTTGGTGGAGACAACAGGTACCCCTAAAGCCAAGTCTCCTTTTCAACCCTCCTGTTCCAAAGCAGTCAGTCAACACAGACTTTGCTTAGTAAACAGTTTCAGGAGGGATAAAAGTGCAGGGGGTGTCGGACACCAAAGGCAAATGAAAGCACATAAATATGAAGCAGATGCTTGATCTGATCAAGGCTGGCAACTGTCTGAACCATCTTTCTTCCCTGAGACCTCTTACTTAGTTACGGACAATATCACAGTCATGTGGTACATCAACAAGCAAGAGGTAACCAGGTCAAAGCCCCTTCACAGACTAGCCATGTTAGGTTGGGATATAACATCACAGCAAAATCCCACTGTACAGGCATCCTACATTCTCTCAGAGCAAAGCTATGTGGCAGACAAGCTATGCAGGACCAGGGCAGACCCTCATGAATAGAAACTAGATCAAAGGTCTTCCAAGATTTGATCCATCTTTGGGGAGTTCCTCAAGCAGACATCTTTGCCTCCTCTCTGAACAATTACCTGGCAGGATTCTGTTCCAGGACTCCAGGCAAGATGGCCTGGAAGGCAGATGCCTTTTCTTTTCCTTGGACAGGAATATTCCTGCATGTTTTTCCATCTTTTCTGCTAATATCCAGAATACTTCCTGACGATTCAAAAAGAATCTCCCAAGACCACTGTGGTAATGCCCTTATGGTCCCACCAGCCATGGTTCTCCCTTCTTTTAGAAATGGCCAGGGACAGTTACCACAAGCTTACTCACTGACTGGACCTACTCCCACTAGAAAAGGGATGTTTGATACACCCTGAAATCAATCAACTTTAATTGACTGCCTGGATGATAGAGTCTTAATTTCTTTTAGGCACCTGTTTACTGAGGATGTGCTGCAGGACCTAATGGAGGCAAGAAAGCCTGCTACTAGAAAACTATATATTAGCAAATGGAAAGGGAGTCTTTCTGAAGTGAATGATTTTAGCAATTATATCAACCGTAAATAAAGTGAAAATGGCTGGGTAGCAAAAGTCACAGGAAAACTTTATTGTTAAAACCATGGTTAAGTGCTTTTGCCTGTAAAGACATCTGCAGAACCATTAACAAGTGTAACATCCCCACCATTACACCCAGTAAAAATCCTGACAGGTTGACACAGACCCCCAAAAAACTTAGCCAATAATAGAACATAAAGTAAAAAAACACCAATCCTGTTAATAAAGGAAACTTTATAAATACCAAATCAAAATTACTATACTATCGACCAATGGCCATTGTAAATTAGTTTCGGTAACCATTAAAAATGCAGAGGCTGTTTAAGAATGCTTTTGGTAATAAAAAATATTTCAGATAACAAACTAAATCACTAATCGATCAGCCAATGAAAACTGTAAACTAATGTCAAGAACCAATGAAAAATGAGAAAAGTAAGAGTTGTTTTAAGACGTTACACTCTAGCAGCTTGGAATTTGAGTTCACTGGAGATCAAAATGGCATCAGTAAGTCTGGGATAGGTAGTTGCATCCAATTGAAATTGCCAAATCATTTCCCAATGTAGAGGCCTATTCTGCCAGTCTCCAGAGTACAAAACTGCATCGACCTGCTCGAGCACAGTAAATTTGAACTTATTGAAATCTACAAAAGTGGATGCTTGCTGTTGCAGTTGTCTTGCTTTTTTATAGGAAAGACTGAGAATTACTATGCAGTCTGAGAAGATGACTATGACCATATATTTTCACATGGAGCAGTGACAGAATTAGGGCCTAGCTATGGGATTTCAAATGTGAAGTTATTAGATGACCTAAATCCTGAAAAGGAGGAACAACAGATTATTAGCTCCAGTAGCACAGAAGGATGAAGTCCTGACTACAGTTCAGGTGACCCTGCTTTGTTTTACAAGCTTGTGCACTTGACAGAGTTGGCAGGAGGTGTGCCTATCCAGTGGAGGAAGAGTGAAGCAGGCGGGACACGTGACCAATAACCCCTTGGAGGAGGGATGTTTTGGGCTGTGCATTACAGGAATGGGCTTTCAGTTCACCAATACACTGCCTGATGGTGGCTATAATTAAAGTGTGTGGCAGTATCCACTGACAGAGGGAAGGATTTATGTTTCCACACTGACCCAGATGACACATCCATCCAGTGCATGACATTACGATACATGAATGCCCCATTTTCATGATGCTAGTGACCCATATGATTCATCCACCCATCCAGTGCATGGTATTACGATACATGAATGCCCTATTGTCATGATGTTAGTGACCCAGATGACTCGTCCACCCATCCAGTGCATGGTATTACAATGTGAATGCCCTATTGTCATGATGCCAGTGACCCAGATGACTCATCTACCCATCCAGTGCATGGTATTACGATACATGAATGCCCTATTGTCATGATGCCAGTGACTCAGATGACTCATCCACCCATCCAGTGCATGGTATTACGATACATGAATGCCCTAGTATCATGATGCCAATGACCCATATGATTCATCCACCCATCCAGTGCATGGTATTAAGATACATGAATGCCCTATTGTCATGATGCCAGTGACCCAGATGATTCATCCACCCATTCAGTGCATGGTATTATGATACATGAATGCCCTGTTGTCATGATGCCATCGAGGACAAAAGCAACTGTCCTAGCTGCCATGTGATAGCCCCATCAGCGGGTTCTTGTTCCTATACTATACTGTGATAATTTCCTAGCTAGGAGAAAAGTGGGACAAATCTAACTTGGGAAGCTAGATGACTGACAAGCTAGGGAAAAATACTTTAGAAAAAGAAGGAACATCAGACAAACTTGTACTCTAAATTCCAAAACACAAAAATGAAGAAATATGCTGTACCTTTGAAGAAAGTACAAACCTTGCTGCAGTCATTTTCAAGAAGTATTGAGAAGGTAGATGGGACCTCAGCAGATTGAACATCGAGACTAAGCAATGCCACTTTAAGTTTCAAAGTATGAGAAACTGTCGGAGAACTCTGTCAAGTGGCCTGATGAAGCCCCGGGGAAAGCGCCAATCTGTTGTATACTGAATAAATATAAAGCTTTTGGATTATTATCTTGGTGATCCGTCTTTTGTTGGAGAAATGAGGTGAAATGAAAGTTGCTTCTTCTAAATAAGGGATTTATTGGCGGGAAATGGAAGCTACTGAAATTGTATTGTTTGAATACTGGTTTGCAAGTTTTGGGCGACGGGATGGTGCAGTTAAGCTGGTAATGCTTAAATATTTTAGTCCAGCTGGTAACGCTCTAAAAAATTTTCTGAAAGGAGCCGGGGAAAGCTTCAGAACTATTGGTCTGCTTGGTAACTTTTGGTAACTTTTCAACTTTTTAACTTTTTGCTTTTGGTGCACAGACAACATATTTGGAACAGTGTAACAGTTGTGATACGCTGAAGCTGTATCTGCCTCACGCTCTTCCTTTTATTTTTATCTGAAGATTATTGGTTTGATTAACTTTTTTTTTGTTTGTTTTAATCTGAATGCAGAACATTTGTGTAACATTCACTTTTATCCATTTGTATATGCAACGTCTCAATTTCTCATCTGTTATATTGTAAAAATAAATAAACATTATTGAAAAAAAAAATGCATGGCAGTAGTGTTTTGTGTTTCATGTGTATGTTTTCATATTTTATTTGGGCAAATGAGACTACTTACCCACACTTTTCATTGTACTGATAAATGCATCAGACAGTGCACATAAAGCTTTTGGGGTTTTCAGAGATTGATTTAATCATTTTGCTTCTTGATACAGGCTTTTCTGCCTCTACTAGAGAAATCTGTTGGGAATCATGAAGGTTCTTGGAAAACAAATGTCATCAATATTGCTTCTATTAGAGGATCATTGACAGACTGTACAGGGAAGGGAGGAGAATACAGATCCTATGGCTACAGAATATCCAAAGTAAGATTTCTTTTTATCACAATTTTACATGCCACTTTTGTAACATTATTTGAGAGATCTTTTTGTAAATCTGGAAAAAAAATAAACTTGTTTTAAGATATCAAAAGGTGTTTGAAGACTTAAAAAAATGCATTCGGTGTTACAACTAATTTGGAATACATGAACATAAATAGGATATTTTGATCATATCTGTTGCTTAATTTATGTGATAAAGTCTAAAATGGTAGCCATTTATTTAATTATGGTACGTTAATTAATAAATAATGTTGAATACTCAGCTGTAGATGCTTCTCTTTTTCTGTTTCTATATCACTACATACTGTTGTATTTTTACATTCCTATTCCTGTGTTATACTTGCACTGCAATCTGTGCAGTTTGTTGCACCAGCTCTGGTATCTGCATTCTTATTCCTGTGTTATACTTGCACTGTGATCTGTGCAGTTTGTTGTGCTAGCTCTGATATCTGCATTCTTATTCCTGTGTTTATTTCACTGTGATCTGTGCAGTTTGTTGTGCCAGCTCTGGTATCTGCATTCTTATTCCTGTGTTATACTTGCACTGTGATCTGTGCAGTTTGTTGCACCAGCTCTGGTATCTGCATTCTTATTCCTGTGTTATACTTGCAGTGTGATCTGTGCAGTTTGTTGTGCTAGCTCTGGTATCTGCATTCTTATTCCTGTGTTATACTTGCATTGTGATCTGTGCAGTTTGTTGTGCCAGCTGTGGTATCTGCATTCTTATTCCTGTGTTATACTTTGCGATCTGTGCAGTTTGTTGCACTAGCTCTGGTATCTGCATTCTTATTCTTGTTATACTTGCACTGTGATCTGTGCAGTTTGTTGTGCCAGCTCTGGTATCTGCATTCTTATTCCTGTGTTATACTTGCAGTGTGATCTGTGCAGTTTGTTGTGCTAGCTCTGGTATCTGCATTCTTATTCCTGTGTTATACTTGCAGTGTGATCTGTGCAGTTTGTTGGGTAGCTCTGGGATCTGCATTCTTATTCCTGTGTTATATTTGCACTGTGATCTGTGCATTTTGTTGCGCTAGCGCTGGTATCTTCAATCTTATTCCTGTGTTATACTTGCAGTGTGATCTGTGCAGTTTGTTGTGCTAGCTCTGATATCTGCATTCTTATTCCTGTGTTATACTTGCACTGTGATCTGTGCAGTTTGTTGTGCTAGCTCTGGTATCTGCATTCTTATTCCTGTGTTATACTTGCCACTGTGCAGTTTGTTGGGTAGCTCTGGTATCTGCATTCTTATTCCTGTGTTATACTTGCACTGTGATCTGTGCAGGTTTGTGCTCTGGTATCTGCATTCTTATTCCTGTGTTATACTTGCACTGGGTCTGTGCAGTTTGTTGTGCCAGCCCTGGTATCTGCATTCTTATTCCTGTATTATACTTGCACTGCGATCTGTGCAGTTTGTTGCACCAGCTCTGGTATCTGCATTCTTATTCCTGTGTTATACTTGCACTGTGATCTGTGCAGTTTGTTTGCCAGCTCTGGTATCTGCATTCTTATTCCTGTGTTATACTTGCAGTGTGATCTGTGCAGTTTGTTGCACTAGCTCTGGTATCTGCATTCTTATTCCTGTGTTATACTTGCAGTGTGATCTGTGCAGTTTGTTGTGCTAGCTCTGGTATCTGCATTCTTATTCCTGTGTTATACTTGCACTGCAATCTGTGCAGTTTGTTGTGCTAACTCTGGTATCTGCATTCTTATTCCTGTGTTATACTTGAACTGCGATCTGTGCAGTTTGTTGCACCAGCTCTGGTATCTGCATTCTTATTCCTGTGTTATACTGGAACTGCAATCTGTGCAGTTTGTTGCACCAGCTCTGGTATCTGCATTCTTATTCCTGTGTTATACTTGAACTGCAATCTGTGCAGTTTGTTGCACCAGCTCTGGTATCTGCATTCTTATTCCTGTGTTATACTTGAACTGCAATCTGTGCAGTTAGTTGCACCAGCTCTGGTATCTGCATTCTTATTCCTGTGTTATAATTGCACTGCGATCTGTGCAGTTTGTTGCACCAGCTCTGGCATCTGCCTGCTACTGACAGTGTTGCTGATCATGGATAAATAAGCATAACGATATTCATTGTGGTGTTGCCAAACTTTTGTGTGAGTCTTGGTATTATCTGATAGTATTAATGCTGAAAAATATATATTTGAATCAGCCCATTTGCTCAGTTAACAAGTAAATATACATGTTGTAATTCATTTATGCTAATTTGTCTGTAGCTTACAGAAATAGAATTACTAACATGAATACCATTTGAGCAGAAAGGGAGAGAGAGAATTTATTTATGAATTTCTTGACTGATTGATTGGTTGCCTATTGTTTACCAGGGTGGTCCAACTGGGCACTCTGGTCCATTTTCAGTGGAGATCTCTGGAGAAAAGCTCAACAAGAGTTACAAAAAATACAAAAATTGCAAATAATTTATAGAGAAAAAAGAATCAGCCCGGGACAAATGAGAATTTAGAAACTAGAATCATCCAGTGGGTAATACAACCAAGAAAGAGGCTAATGCAGTTTGATTTCTGTAGGAATATTATGCATTTAATAAACATTTCCATTTACATATAGATTTCACTTACAAAGAAGTGATGAAAAGCAGCATATAGACAGGATTTAGTTACATTCAGAGGCCAGAAAGATAAGGTAGTGCTGGTAGGTAGGGCTTGGAGGTAATCTAGAAAACTAAGACAGAGTCAGTCAGTCAGCGTATGAATGACAAAAGATCCAGGAGGAGTCTATGTGCTGTTTTAAATTGTGCTTAAAGCTAGCTGCACAGCTCTCATGTTTTGGTAGGATAGGCAGAGACTTCCACTATCTAGTGACTCAGGATGAGTACAGTGAATCTCTAGCTGTATTACAGGATTTAGAAATTATTAGCAGGTTCTGATTATATGATTGAAGGGCACATGATGGGGAGAAGTGCTTGAGAATGTTTTGTAGAGCAGGGCATGTGTGTGGCTTGTGTATTATTCTGTGGATAATTTGAAGTTAAGTATATATAAGGAGATTAGGTAGCTCAAGCCAGAGGACCTTTTCCAGTATTTAGCACTGATGTGTACGGTAAGATGCATTAGTGTTAAACAGTGATTTACATTAAGATGCATTAGTGTTAAGCCCTGGTATGCATGGTAGGATGCATTAGTGTTAAACAGCTATCTGTATGGTTGGATGCATTAGTGTTAAGCAGTGGTGTGTACTGTAGGACACAGTGTTAAGCAGTGGTGTGCATAGTGGTATGCATTAGTGTAAAGCAGTTTTATGCATGGTAGAATGCATTCATGTTATGCAGAGCTGTGTGCAGTAAGATGCATTAGTGTTTAGCAGTGGTGTGTATGGTAGGATGCATTAGTGTTAAACAGTGATGTGTATGGTAGAATGCATTAATGTTAAGCAGTGGTGTGTACAGTGGAATGCATTAGTGTTAAGCTGTGGTGTGCATGGTAGGATGTATTAGTGTTAAATGGTGGAGTGTCGGCAGGATGCATTACTGTTAAGCAGTGGTGTGTATGGTAGGATGCATTAGTGTTAAGCAGTGGTGTGTATGGAAGGATGCATTAGTGTTAAGCAGTGGTATGTACTTTAGCATGCATTAGTGTTAAGCAGTGGTATGTACTTTAGCATGCATTAGTGTTAAGCAGTGGTGCATACGGTATGTGGCATTAGTGTTAAGCAGTGGAGTGAACGGTAGGATGCATTAGGGTTAAGCACTTGTGGAAGTAGAATGCATTAGTGTTAAACAATGGTGTGTACGGTAGGATGCATTAGTGTTAAGCAGTGATGTGTATGGTAGGATGCATTAGTGTTAAGCACTGGTGTGCACAATTGGGTTCATCAGTGTTAGGCAGTGGTGCATATAGTACAATGCATTAGTGTTAAGAACTTGTGTGTGCACTATGATTCATTAGTGTTAAACAATGCTGTGTATGGTAGGCTGCATTAGTGTTAAGCAGTTGTGTATGGTAGGATGCATTAGTGTTAAGCAGTGGGTGTATGGTAGGATGCATTAGTGTTAAGCAGTGGTGTGTATGGTAGGATGCATTAGTGTTAAGCAGTGGTGTGTACTCTAGGATGCATTAGTGTTAAGCAGTGGTGCATA